>NC_089280.1:8402940-8542940 GCF_963678975.1 Dysidea avara
AGCAGATGGAATCAGTCAATACCACCTTGAGTTTGTGCATACTTGTGCCTCAACAAATCCTGGCAATGTCTAAATGTTCGATGACAATTGGGATTCTATTGCTGTTCCCTCCTGTGCATCTGGATCTGATACTATTACACAGACACACACACACACAGAGCAGGGAACAAAGCAAGCAAAAAGCAAAGCCTTTCCTGCTCCAGGAGGATTTGCACCTAGTGTACAGATATCCCAGTGCTGGTTCACTAGGTAGGTGCGAACGTCCCAGTAGCTATGTACTAGTAGCCCACAGGAGGCTGTGCCATGTCTCACAGGTGAAGGTGTGGGTACCCCCAAAGTCTCACCTGGACTATCACAAGCTGTGGGAGATATGGACAGACACAGACACACAACTTTACACACTCACACATACACATGCTCATCACACGCACGCACGCGCATACACACGCACTCATGCACGCACGCACACACTACACATGCATGGATCCATTGTATGGAAGTGACTCACTCTTTAACTACATACACTACAATATGTATTCACATGCCTGTGTTTTTTCACACCTACAATTAACACTGTACAAGCAAGTGAGAAAATTATAGTGCAGTGTGCATGTTGAAATAAAATTAGAAATACAAATGCATCACATAAATTACAATCACTGACTAACACATTTTAAATTGATGGCTTGTGACACAATAATGTTCACACATCAGTGTTTACAGGAAGTTGTGATTAAACTCCTAATCGCATATACGCACAAGTCTATCTAACTGGCTGGCAGTATAGTACCCAATATAATTCCAAAGCGGAAATTTTACTTGCTTACTATACTGGCAGCATGAGATATTGGTTGAAAATCAAGTGTAGCAACTAGCAGTATCTTTGGTAGACTACTGTAGCATGATTAAAAATTTTTGAGAAAGTGACACGTCGTTATATTCACCGAAGCTGCACAAAAAAACAGTGCAAAGTAAAAGTACTATAGGCAGGAGGATAGCTTAATCATGGCTCCTACATATATGTTTGTTATAGCAGCTTTGGACTTACAGGCCTGTGTGGGGGGGGGGGGGGGGGGGGTAAGGGTGAGTGGTAGGGGGCTGAACATTCATTGGTGCAAATAAAAGCATCTAGAAATGCTCCAGCACCACTAACGCTGGTGGGAAATGATACCAATGGGGGGTACATAAATGGCACGGTGTAGTACTAGCTTGATACTAGTCAGGAACTGGAGGGACAGAAGGCAGAGCCTGTACTACATTCAGGGCCGCCCACAGGGGGGGGGGGGGGGGGGCAACTGGGGCATTTTGCCCCGGGCCCCAGCCTGAAAGTGGCCCCAGGAGGCCCCATGAAGGGCCCCCTGAATACCTGTTTAAAAGATTGATATACTCTAATAGAGCAGTCAGATCTAAATACTCTAATAGAGCAGTCACAGTATTCTTCAGAGGAGCAGTGTAGCAAGCTTATAGATAAGGAGATATGGTTGGTGCTGGGTAGTTATTGTCATTGCCAGCAGGTTGTGACCTTTTTTTTGTTTTTTTTTTTTTGGTCTTCACCTTACAACTTGGGTGAAGGGCCCCACTTTAACTCCTTGCCCTGGGCCCCTTAATTTCTCTGGGCGGCCTTGACTACATTTTAAGTACTTCACTTTTAACTAGTGGCAAAACTCAAGGCAGAAATAAACACAAAGTATAAAACTAAACACGTACCTACACAAGTATCACTCAGGTCCAGGTCAATCGACTCCGAGATCTACTCGTTCACTGAATATTCAGCACAGAACACCGAGGCACGATTGATTGTGGGAAGCCTAAAGCCGAGGGGTCCTTCACTTCCAGAAATTTCGTCGATTACCATGGAAATTTGGCAATTTTTATTAGAAATATAGAATTTTTTGTTGGGAATTCAGAAATATTAACTGAAATTTTAAATACATAAATCCGTATGATTAAAATTTTTTAATGTTTGGCATTAAATTTCATTAGTGTAAGTTACGTTGCATGGATATGTGTATATACACGAGGCCAGATGCAAGGAAAGGGGGTCGCTATCAATAGAAGACGTATAGCGCCATCTAGATTATAAACGCACTAACATCTGTCCGTAATCTGTTTCGTAAATTTGTTGTATACTTTCGAGCTGATTCGATTCCCACAGTGCAAAGGCCACAGTGTAAGTCGTTTTAGTGTGTCCGTGGATTACTGGTGAGTGTTTTATTCAAATTCCTGAGAGGTCACATGCATTGGCACCCTCACCCCAACCATGATAGACGGTCACGACGCCGGGCTTACCAGACCGCTAGTGAATCGTTCGGCTCGGCTTGAACCCATACTGAAACCATAATATACTACAACTCAAGCTACAACTTCATAGCACCCAAGAATTTCCAAGACGGAAATTTGGTAGAAATTTATCCAGGAACTTGGGTTGGCACTGAAATTTCCATATTTCGAAATTTCGTAAATGGTTCCCACCTTAAGTGGTCGGACCATGTTAAGTATACCGCTGCAAAGGCAACTAGATCCTTAAATATTCTTCGGAATTCTCTTTATACATGTCCATCTTCTGTTAAAGCTGCAGTCTATAAATGTATTGTCCGTTCTACACTGGAGTATGCTTCTCCAGTATGGTACCTGCACTCATCTGGTGACATCAAACAGCTGGAAAGTGTTCAGCGCAGGGCAGCCAGATGGGTTTGTGGAAGTCGTTGGAATCCTGCTTGCAAACAATGGTCCAGATCATCTGACTGTTGCTTAGATCAATTGGAGTGGCCATTATTACATCAGAGACAAAACTACTTCACTATCTGTCAAGTACACAAAATCTTGCACCACCAATCATCTATCTCTTCACAGTATTTCTCTGCAGTTAATAGACATTCAAATCCATCAGCCATAGACACCTCTATATCCACCATCAATGCTTATCGGTTTTCCTTTTTCATCAACTCACCTTTCCTTTGGAACAACATACCTTACAATATCTTACAGATAACTGACCCCAAACTTTTCCGTGTTGCCCTCCGGCGCTTTCTTTTTAACTAAATGTTGCTTTGTATTTATCTGCTATTGTACTGTTTTATTTGTTGTTTTTAAACCAGGCGCACGCCCACCGGCTGTGGGCGTGCGCCTGGTTTACTGAAATTGTTTCCGTAAAAGTGTGTGTGTACCTATCTATCTACCTATCTACCCATGTTTGTCCGTACGCACCCACGTGAGCAAAATCGTTTAATAACGGTAAAAGCAGCTTTTACGTAAGAAGTAAAAGTGAAATGAAGTCTGTATTAAACTTTTGCACAGGTGAACTTTGCTCTGAGGTGGTTTCTTTTCGGCGGACTGAAATACGGGTGTGGTGACTTTCCTCAGACTACCTTCCCCTTGAGGTTTTCAGGCATTTAGCAACTGAAAAACAACGGTGCAAGCCTCGTACACTGCCAGGAATAGCCTATCGCTTTGAGTTGAAAGGGGGCGTATCCCTTACGTACGCGAACGAAAATGAAGAGCAGCTTTGAGGCTTTGTCGAGAGAATTTGTGGGAAAAAACACGTTAGTCACACTATAAAACAGTTTAGAAGATAGTTTTGTGTGTAATATGTTGGTAAAAGCGGTTTATTTAACAAACACTTCCTTAGCAGTGCATAGCAACGTAATTGAACGAATTACGAATATTTCATGAATTACGAAATACGAGAAATAGCTAATTATATTATTGCACAACCCAAACTACCCTATTGTAAAGTAGTAATACATAGTTGGTTAATTCATAGTAGTATATACTGTCTATAGTTATTCCAGATTAGTTAGCTAGCTGCATGGCGCCTGGTTTTTAGAAGTAGCACAACATCAACTTGTTGTATTTGTGTATTGTCCTTGTATCTTGTACCGTTTTGTCCTTTTGGGGAGCACGTTTGTAGGCTCAGCCTTTTGTGCAACCCTTGTCATTTGACTAAAATTGATAATAATAATAATAATGGATTTTGTATGTGAAGGACCCCCCGCCTAAAGCAGCGTAGCTAGTATACTGCTAATCACTCCGTATTCCAATACCGTAAACTACTCTAGCGCTCGTATGGACCGATAGTCCAAACTAAGGCACCATGTACCTTTGGACTATACCTTAAGATAATAGGTTGCTGGAATACTTTCTTTTTCATGATAATTAGGGACCCGCCGATTATGCTCATAATTTTACCTATTATGCAGTGTGCTGCACTGCTCAAAAATTCACCTATTATGCTTAGATTAATGCTCAATATTTACTGATTATGCTCAATCAAATCAATGTTCATGCCTTAAGTTAGTTCACATGCTTTGCTATTAGTTTAACACTGTATAGAAAGAAAAAAATGAGTGGCTGGAACACAAATAATAAATTCTTGCTGCATGTAAGAGAAAAGATCGATATACTCTATTAGAACAGTCAGTTTGATGATTGTTCTATTAGAGTTACTGACTGTTCTATTAGAGTATATCGATCTTATTTTGCAATTGTCATTTTTCCAGCAAGAATTTATACTATGGTACAAATATTTAACCTATTATGCTGGCATTATGCTCAATGCTTTTAGGTACCTATTATGCTCAAATTTATTCCAGCATAATCGGCGGGTCCCTAATGATAATGATAATCACGTGATATAGGATCACGCGTGCCAAGATGGTCAATTTCGTGTGTGCGAGTGAAAATCAGCTATTGGGATAACTCCTCTGGGAATTAAACTCTGAAGATGCTCCAAACGAAGTATAGTTCTTAGTACTCAAGAGGTTTGTTTCATTGTACACTGTACTCCCTATATGGTTCATGGAAGGCTTTTTTGTATGGTAAATTCACCAATAATACTTGAATTTTCTAATTATTGTTACTATTATCAAATCGACCTACCTATACCCAAATTTTCTGAAGTTTTGCCTGCGCAACACAAGATTCACCCTAACTAGCTTTCATATAAAGGGCACAGTATAAACACCGCAGTATGGTTTGAGTTCAAATTTGGAGTTCAAGGGATCTTGGAGTCGGTCTTTGTTCATTATAGTTTAGAAGAGTTTTAATGCTGAATGATCTATTAGAGTAGTTGACCGTCCTATTAGAGTACAGTGGAACCTCAGTTATCTGAACCCCACTTATCCGGATGTTTGGTTAACCAAACTATGGAGATGACTGCTCTATTAGAGTAGTAACTGTTCTATTAGGATAATTAAAATACTGATATTGAAAAAATTTTCTTTATGCTACTTATTTCTTTAATTTATTTATTAAGACTTTACAGCAGAAGTGCTAAAGGTCTGTAGGACTCCTGGTCCTACAGCCTGTTTAAAGTTGTTATAGAAAGTATGTTTGAAAAGGAGAAAAAATCCATGACTGGACCTGGACAGCCTCTTAAGTTTATTTATCCACAGTTTCAGAGATACGGACTTTTCACACTCTGGACCATCCCTGGTCCCAAGGGACTCAGATAACTGAGGTTCCACTGTATTTCAAAGTGTAGCTAGCAGCATATTAAACAGTTTACCCCTATTGATCCCGTGTTGTTGATTCATTAATTCCTAATAGATCTAGACATTAGCTCTTCTCTCTCCATGTATGCTTTAGATGCAACTGCACCTGTACTGTAGCTGACTATATCTTTCTAGCTAGCATGTATTAAAATTTTGGGGGGGTGCTTCAGCCCCCATGCACCCTCCTAAATCCACTCTTGATTATCATTATTATGAAATAAAGGAAAGGAGGCAAAAGCCTCTAGTACCTTATCAATACAAAAAAGATCAACTATAAGACTAGTCTATAAGTAAGTACAATAATCAAAATTTAATCTCAAACATTTGTTCAGAAAAAAAATTATCTAGTTCATTTCTGAATTATTCTGTAACTACACAGTCTGAGAGACTATTCCAGCAGTTAAAAACTCTAAAGTTATATCTTGCTCTGGTAGTAGCCCTGGGCTTATATAACTTGTACATGTGACCTCTAGTGGAAGCAACCATAGAGGTGGCAAAAAGTCAGCAAAATTAATATAATTGTTAATAAGTCGGTGTAATTGTATCATATTCCCTCTAAGTTGACGATATAGCAATGAGAGTAGGTCGAACATACGCAAATGTTTGGAGTAAGGAGTATCTTGTAATCCCGTGAATGACCTAGTACTACACTGGGTTCTTAGAATACAGTTTGGTCCCCAATTGGACTAAAACATTAAGCTAGCTATATAAAGTCAAGCAGAAAGTGAAACAAGTGGATACAGGGTGGTCAACACCAGCCTATACTCATAGCCAGAAAAATAATACTTTAAACGGTCATAATAAGCATATTCCCAAACTAACCCAACACAATCCTCACCACTGTTATGTATGCCCCTGAGTGTGCTACTTAATGAAGTTAAAAGTTTGAAAAATGTTGTTGATCAATACAGTGTGTTGTTAGGTGTTAACCACGACAGTTGTATTAAATGATTTATAAATGAATTATATACACTTGTGTGTGTTGTGTGGGTGCGTGCACACATATGTCAGTCAGTCTGTCTGTCAGACTTGCTTTGTGGTTACCTGCAGAGTAAAGAAATGCTGGTTTGTTAAGTTTTTACTGTATGTATTTCATACTACATGTAATTATGCACAATTCAGAAACCACACCAGTTAGATTTTCAAAGTGATAGTTATAAAATGCCTTTGATATGGTTTAGTTTCATTAATCAAATATATCCTGTGTAATATCAGGAGCACATCGAATCCTATGGACAAGGGAGCATGTAACTTTGTAAAGAGCAAAATTCAAACATGGCTACCGTGTACTATAATAAGTAACTTTTAAAATTTCCTAATTATGATATTATGTGGAGACGCATGCTTGAATACATCACATTTCTGCTGTGACAAAGCAAAGCTGTGGAAACAAAGCTCAATGGTACGACAGAAGAATAGTAGCACAGGCTCAGCTGGACAGTCTTTCTACAGAAAATAATCACGCAAATTACTCTGCTTGACTATTCCAAGCTTTACCTTCAACTCGACGATCTTCCTATCGAAGCAGCTTTGCTACGTTCACACTAGACAATGGAGTAGCAGCCCATTCAGTGCATCCCTGTTGCACGTAAGAATGATGTAACCAATTATATACATAGTAACACCAGACGCCACGTTTGAATTTTGCCCGTAGTATAGGTATAGAGTACAGAGTTACATGCTACCTTGTGCATAGGATTCAGTGCACTTCTGGTAGTATCTACTAGTGTATGTGTGTGTTTGTGTGTGCATTTCCTCTGCCAAAAACTTGACATGTTAGATTTCCTGCATGTATTCAGAAATTTGATGAGATTTCCTTAGTCAAGGACACATGACATGCAGTGAGATTCCTACACTATTCAGAAATTTGACATTTACATAAGATTACGTATGCCTTATTCCAGGACACATGGCATGCAGTGAGATTTCCTATACTATTTAGAAATTTGACTTTACATGAGATTTCCTAAGTCAAGGACACATGGCATGTAATGAGATTTCCTACACTATTCAGAAATTTGACATTTACTTAAGATTACCTTATTCCAGGACACATGGCATGCAGTGAGATTTCCTATACTATTTAGAAATTTGACTTTACATGAGATTTCCTAAGTCAAGGACACATGGCATGTAATGAGATTTCCTACACTATTCAGAAATTTGACTTTACATGAGATTTCCTAAGTCAAGGACACATGGCATGTAATGAGATTTCCTAAACTATTCAGAAATTTGACATTTACATAAGGTTACGTATGCCTTATTCCAGGACACATGGCATGCAGTGAGATTTCCTATACTATTTAGAAATTTGACTTTACATGAGATTTCCTAAGTCAAGGACACATGGCATGTAATGAGATTTCCTACACTATTCAGAAATTTGACATTTACTTAAGATTACCTTATTCCAGGACACATGGCATGCAGTGAGATTTCCTATACTATTCAGAAATTTTACATTTACATGAGATTTCCTAAGTCAAGGACACATGGCATGCAGTGAGATTATCTACACTGTTCAGAAATTTGACATTTACATAAGATTTCCTTATTCAAGGACACGTGGCATGCAGTGAGATTTCTAGGCCCAGCCAATATTATGCTGGCATATTTTAAAGCATAATAGGTGACCAAAAGCATAAAGCATAATGCTAGTATAGTAGGGACGATATTTGAAATTATAATTAAAATGCACAATGCGTGCACCTAAAGGAAAACAAATAATCACTGCCAATAGTATTTAGTGCATTTCATATATTAAAAACATGCAATATAACTTAATTAAATGTCGGAAAGAGATCAAAATATTCTACTAGGGCAATCACTTACTCTCACTGAATGCAGCAGTCAGAAAACACTGATCTACCCTAATAAAACAGTCAGTTCAGGGGTGGATCTAGGATTTATAAAGGGGGGGGGGGGGGGGGGGGCTAACTCAAAGTATTAATCTCTGGGGTAAAGCATGCTGGAACTAGGGGGGCACATGCCTCCCCAGGAAATTTTTGAAAAATAGATGCTAAAATACTGCAATTTGGAGACTTTTCCACATAAAATTCATATATAATATTTTCTGCCTGTAGATATTTTATATACTGCCTTTAGATGATAGGTATGACTCTCTGAAGCATTTTGTTAATGGAAAAATTTGAGTAGGTACAGACAACCAAGCACATGTTAGAATAATAATGTTGAAAGTGGAAAATTTTGAAATTTGAACAATACAAGATTGAATCTGAGAGCGTTTTCAATGTAAATTGTGTACCTGAATTAAGTATTGCCACACATATTAACTACACAAGTAGATGAATGAAGCCCTTTAAACAGACCAATGCACTTCATTGTATGTATAGGTGCAGGCAGATTTGGAAAAACTGATTCCATAACAGAACCAACTATATACTTCCAGTGAATGTTCTATTAGAGTAGTTAGCTGACTGCTCTATTAGAGTATCTCGATCTTGTACACCTCCAATGCTGATCCGGATCCTTGTTGCATAAACTTCAGCATAAATCCACTGATAATACCTTGGAAAGATGTTTATAAGGTGGTTTTATGAGTATTTGTATTATTAGTGATTATATAATTATGCTAAGACAAAATTTCATTATAATACTCAGCATATTGATCAAGTAAAGCCTAAAAGTGAAAGGGGGGAGGGAGGGGGGCTTCAGCCCCCCCCCTGGATCCACTCCTGAAGTTCTCAAGAATAATCTTGATTTTTGCAAGCATAATAGTGAGCATAATAGTGAGCATAATAGGCTTAATTTTTGAGCAATGCTCAAAAGCATAGTAGGTAAAAATTTTGAGCATAATAGGCCAGGGCCTAGAGATTTCCTATACTATTCAGAAATTTGACATTTACCTTATTCCAAGACACATGGCATGGAATGAGATTTCCTATAATATTTTTAGAAATTTGATATTAATAAAAGATTTCCTTATTCAAGGACACATGGCATGCAGTGAGATTTCCTATACTATTCAGAAATTTGACATTTACAGTGATGTCTTAAGTCAAGGATATAATTTATGACATGTAGTGACATTTTATTCAAGATTGTGTCATACCTAACCTGGCTACTGTAACACTTTACAGATTAGGATAAGGTCTCCGTGTAACCTGTGTATTTGGAAATGCAATATTATATGGTACATCATAAACTCCATTATAGGTCAAGGACACATTATGTAAATTTCAAGAAATATCATATTTACTGGACATTTCCTACATTAAAACCCACAATGAAATAGTATCTTGGTAATATAGGTTTCTTATACATTTTTCAAACTCTGGCAAGCTAGCTAGTTGTAATGTACTAACGCTGTCAGTTTCATTTAGGAAATGTCCATAAATGTCATGTAATATCATGTGTTCTGAACTGGTGGAGAGAATAATACACACTGGCACCATAGTGTCCCCTATCTATACTGTGTTAGACATTTCCTAGACAGGGAATTTATATTTTGACACCACCTATCTTGAATGCAGGAAATGTCAAGAAATTTCTGAAAATTTGACTTTTCCTGTGTTTCAGAAATGTCAGTAAATTTCATCTATCCTGAAATGTCAAGAAATATCATCAATCCTGCCATTAGGAAATGTCATGGAAATTGCACCCTATACTACTACTTCAGGAAATGTCAAGCAAATGTGCAAATTTCATGAACACCAGAAATGTACAGAAATATGGAACTTCTGTACATTTACCAGGGATTTCCGAATACCTGAAATGTAGCTTTTCTTCCTGTGTCATCTTATTTGCCTGTTCATCTTTGTTTCATTTCTGTAGCCTCAATGGTATGTGTGTCAAATGTGTTTGTTTACGATATGGTAAACATAAACAAGATTGTCATCATTTCTTTAACTATACCGCCTTCATGCCCATATGCGTAAGTGACTACAAGACCAACTCTATACTTTGGTTAATTTGCTAATCCATTTTAAGCCAAATTGAGGCAATTCCAATGTTGTAGACTAATGCAAACAGAAGTTATGGCTGCACCTGTAGTTAAGTTTCAGAATAGTCACTACAAATTTCTTGTCTTGCTCTTCCTACTGTCTAGTGCTATATTTCCAAAACTACTCACCATAGAAGGCTGAAAATTTGGTGATCCCCATCCTTGGACACTGTTGAGAAAATAAAAAAATCAGAAGTTGTGCGAACAAGTCAGGGGTTTATGCTGAGACGGTCACAAATAAAGTACGTAGTACATACAATCTAATTATTTTCAACAGCAATCTGTGCAAGTTTATTATATTACATGCAAGGCATATGTGTATCACCTAGTTACATGTGGCAAATACATTCTCTTCATTAGAAGAATTTACAATATTTGACCGCATACTGCTGGTTGATCATTTACCCTTAGCTGCCATATTGCAAATGTTATTTAAAGTACAGCTACACAACAGATTTTGAGTACTTCTGGCAATTAACTACCACATATAATATTATACACTTTTGAGTATCTCTATGCATACTATACACTGACAAACCTAGTGGTAATAAACTTAATAGAAACAGCAATAAATACAGAAATATCAGAACACAAGCAACAGTTGTATCTGTGTCTCAAATATAAAATGCCTACACCTATGTGATTATACAAAACTCTAAACATTATAAATATATTACTATATTGCACTTTACCTCAAAGCTTAACTCTCTCATCTATATATAAAAATCAACAATAAAAATTAATTAAAATATGTATTGAATTTAGTACTGTGCTCTATAGGGAAGTGCCCACTTAATGAAACAACTACTATCACTGGAATGTGATGTAAACAGTTCCTGGTAGCCAACTCCAATACTCATCAGTACAGTACAAGGAACACTGTCAAGTTGTCTTGCATAATACATACTGGTTTGTTTATCTTTAGTAATGACACCGCAACTTGACAAGAATCCCTGGGCATTCATCTTTCCTCTTAGTGCAACAAGGAAGTCTACTTTTGAGAAATGAGCACCTGGTAGTCTGGTAAGCCTGTATTGTCCTACTGTGACATTTTCAATGGTGATCATGAAAACATTTCCATTGTTGTCACCAATGTAAACAACATGGTCAGTAGGAAGCAGTACAGTAACTGTAGAATGGGAAGAAATACAAATCTGATATGACAAGTTTAGAATTAAAAGAAACTCTCAACTATAAACACATTTTTAAAAGAATAATTATGTATAATCTCTTGTGAAATCTTTCAATCTGAATATTGTTTGTAACACTCTCATGTGTGCAGAGTAGACTATGATAACAGGTTACTAACTGTCAAAGCTGCTACAGCATTGCATTTAATTTAATAGTTATGCCCTTTTGGTCTGATTATGAAATGGTACAGTAGTACCGTTTAAGTAGGGATTGCCCCAAAAAATTATGCGCCACCCAAAATTGTGACCGGATATAATTTTTTGTAAAAATCACCAAAACTTGAATTTTAGTTTGACTGCCTGACCACAGCTGCAAGGCTAGAGGACAAATGAAGCAGCGCACAGCCATCATTTTACGCCACAATAACAAATTCACTAGTGGGATGTGCCTTTTGGGGTTCCGATGAGTGTACACCCTCTGCACCTTGTCTTTTCTTTTATCTCAGGCTGCTTGTCTTCTTCATCCTACCAAACCATATTAAGGCATTAATTTTCCGTATCAACAGTTTCTTTCAGCAGCATATTTAGATGTCACAGAATTATTTCAGAGCTGGATTTCAGAAGCACTTCAGTCCCAGCACTACTGTAAGTGGTATACTAACTAGATATCTGCAATTTCACAATTGGGATCCCATTCGCAATAAGTTTGCGACCACATGCACCCATCAAATAAAGATCTAGGTGGGCTAGAGTATGGAGACCACACCTCTGAACAGTCTAGCTATTTACTTAACAGTAAACAAGATGACCTCATCCCTTATTGATCTAGCTAGCTGCACACCTTCAAGATACTCTAACACAACAGTCATGTATGATATTCTAATAAAGCAGTCACAAGTTTCGTAGCTAGCTGTGCTACAACAAAAAAAAACTAAACAAACTAGTACTTTAAAAAAAATGTTATTTCAAAAATGAAGTAGGGATCTATGCAATAGTGAAACAAGAGATGAATGATGGTATTATCCCATAGCTCGGTGGGAAAGTCCCTACTTGGGCACATTAGCTATAACAATTATTTGTTCAATGCCAAAGTAGGGATTTCCCACCGAGCTATGCTGCAATACCATCATTCATCTCTTGTTTCACTATGTTTGTCCCTACCTCATTTTTACATTAATATTTTTTTAAATACTAGTAAAGTATTTAGGCTTATACAGTATAGTCACACGCAATCATTCAAAATCTATCGAGTAATCCATAAAACTAGCAATAGAAAGGCACTACAAGGTGAGAAAAGTCAACTAATGTAGATTCTAAGGCTTCAGTACAATCCCTCAATTCATTATTCCAACAAGTATCCATTACATGCTCATTAACTTGTGATTTTAACGGCATCTAAAAAAGATGCTGCAGATACTGGAATACGAAAGCAATGCATATAACTTTCCAGATGTGATAAACATGAGTTTGATTGTGTGTATGTGAAAGTCAGATCTGATCACAAATTATGCAACAAATAAACACAAAACAAACTGTTGGCGCCACTTCTTACCAGGACTACTCAGTGAAGGCTTGATGATGGTATACAATTTGGGATCTACATCAACACTCCAACAAGATATTGCTAACCCTCCATCATGTAGAGCATACATGACTGATGATTTGTGGTCTTGATTTGGTGAACACTTCAACTGAACAATACTAGTATCATGTGGTAGGTCAGTACAATACTCCTTTATCTCTAACACCTTCACAATCTCTGTTTCTCCACTTGTACTAACTGGAGGCTTCACTATTTGAATAACACCAATGTCATAACTACACCATAGTTGAGAATGACCATTGGAAACACCACATGTTTCTATTGTGTTCAGTTTGAAGGTCTGCCAAGATATTGATATTGTAGTGGAGCTGTGGAAATATCTTATAGCAAGGGCATCATCCAATAAATCCTTCTTGCCCCAGAGTAAAACTATCAAGCCATTAGCATATGCAGTAGCAATTAGATCAGTGGAATGATCGACTACCAACATTGTGACAGGTTTGTTACAAGATTCTTGCAACACAATATCTTTAACTATAGAGCGAGTTTTCACATTACACACTGCAAGAGCTCCATCATCATAAACCATCCAAATATGTTCACCATATTCACACATTGCCTTGACACAGCTCTTCAGTCTTATACAACCACCCTGTAATATAATGACAAATCAACTAGTGTACTACAAGGAAATAGTTTACAAGTGTTTCTTTGTCAGGAAACTAGGAACCTATAACCCATATTCATCCCTTCCTTTACATTTTGAGATTAGTATAAGAAAAGTGGCCGGTAAATAGTTTCTAGCATTTTTTACTGCAACCTTTTTCAATTAACTGTCATTAACTCTGTTCTAAATTGTAATGGCTGTAATAAATTACACTTATTTGGTCACAAGTCGTGGATAACATCAGTACTCTAGACTTTGTACCCAATACTTCACAGCATTATAATTGCAATGATAATATAAAGAGGAGCCTTGGATGGCAATAGAGTGACTAGCAATGTACTTACAGTTTCACAAAGTTTTGGATGTGCCAGCTTTGGATGCAGATCCCTTCTCTGAAATTCAAATGCATTTTGAAGCAGACAGCTTTGCTTTACAAATCCATAGGACACTAAGCTATATGAACCTCCTTTGAAACCTGCTATCCAAACTGATTCTTTGGTAACATCGTCACTTTCTGTCTGTTCAGTTACTAGCACGGCAGATAATGATGTTGGCTCAATCTGATAAGTATTTCTTAATTCAGTACAGCTGGGGTACTTGAAATAATCTTCTATCATTTGAGCAGTTGGTCGTTGTGTGCATTCCTGTGCCCAGCAACTTTGTACACACTCTATTAATGGAAGTGGATAATTTGGATCCTACAGTATACATTGTAGTAATGATGAGTAAAAAATCAAAGAATTACAATATTCACCTCTGATAAAAACTTGGGTCTTCTTCCTACAGCAATGTCAACATTGAACTCCAATAACATACCTTCTGGTGGCAGTTTCCTTAGAGTCATAACTCTGTACATTGTAATCCCCATTGAAAACAAATCAACCTATAAATAGAAAGCAAACACTTCATTGTGTGCTGCATTATAATTCAGGTAGCTACTGTGCACACATACAAATCATGCATGTGCTTGTAATGAGACTGGTCTATTTTTTTTAAAAAAATATTAATTTTAAAAATGAAGTAGGGATCTAAACGATAAATAGTAGAGAAACAAGAGATGAATGATGGTATTACAGCATAGCTTGGTGGGAAAATCCCTACATTTACATGTTATAAGTGTCATCGAACAACAGCACAACTCTCTGAACTCATTTACCATCAACTGAAGCCAATGTTTTTGAGGCTCTCACACAATTAGATACCTCCAAAGCAGATGGCATTGATGGCATTGGTCCTAGGGTACTGAAACACTGTGCAGCATCTCTGTCACATCCTCTCTGTCATTTATTCAATCTTAGTTTATCTACAGGATCTTTACCACAAGAGTGGAAAACCCATATAATCATTCCTATCTATAAGTCAAATCATAGATAATGTATGCATTCCTAATGGATTGGAAATACCCGTTAAATTATTTTCCTATCCTAGTTACGGTGTGTCAATACATTAGGAAATATACTGAGTGGCTGTTTGGCTTTCTCTCGCTTGTTTGAAGGCAAGTTAACATGCTGATTGGTGTGGAAACACCCCGGGGCAGTGTGCACTTGACATACTCGAGCAGTGCACACCCCCGGGGTGCAATCACCACTTACCATGTATTTAGTATGCGTGCATACAAAATAGACATGACTATATAATGTTTTCCTAGTTATACACACCACCCTTCCACCACACCTAGCTCTGTTGCCTACTTTTTCCTAATTCTAACCACAATAACATTTTCCGCAAAGCCATAAAGTGTATGCAACAACACCAAACAAACAAACACCCATGCAAATATCTACCACAAAACATTGCACCATTGCCATAAAATATACATAACAAGCACAAAACACAAATAACATTCATACAGATATCTATACACAAGTACTTTGGGGAAAGGACAACTGAGGAAATTGTTGGAGTAGGGTGTAATAACTTTTGCACAAGCTACACAGACAAGCATTGTGGATATGGCATAACTGGATTTACAGTTGACCACGAAGCAAATATGTCTTCCAATTAGTACAAGATTGCAGCAACGCACCATATATGCATAGCAACACAATGTGATAGCAGCAACAAATGAATAATCATATAAGTAAATTTAGCGTAATTGGTTTGGTTTGGCCATGCACAGATAATTAGCACTTCATCCACCAAAATTCTCCCCAAACTTCCTCAGTTCCCTATCACCCTGTTATAGCAACACTATACCATATTAGTTGGTATTGCACACACATAAAGGGAAACAATGCATATATCTAATGGGTATAAACTTTTTATGCTTTAACAGGAAGGAGGGTACACGCATGGTGACATTATGCGCATTAGGAATATGTAACAGTCATAAATGATGCTTGTTGCAGCAGCATGTGATTTATGTGAAATGAAATGATAAGTAGCTCGCAGTTCGAACATGTGTCATGGCAAAAAGTGTATTGCGAAGGCCACAAGTAACAAAAGCAAATTGGCAACACAAAGAGCAGAAAGTCAAGTCATCCGTCTAGCCCAGAAACACAGTTGCTGACCATACGCATGCAGTATATAGGTAGCTGGAAATAATATATTTGTATGTGGGAATAAACTGCAGTAAATGTATCGCTATTGAAACAATTGACAAAAATACAATGGGATTACGTTGCCTGGTAGGATGTAGCAAAACACAAGCAAACAGCTGGAGATCCCTGCAAGCAGGATAAAATATTGATGTCCCAATGATGTAATTCGTAGCATTGTACGTATGGAAGTGAACAGATCATACTCATACTGCTAAAAGCAGAACATCACACATGCCAACACAAATGCAGCAACATGCATGCCAACACAGCCCGACAGCACACATGTAACAATACACATGCAATAACACACCTGCAATATCATGCATGTAATAATACGCTTGCAATAACAGTACTGGAAGAAGTTATAGGAGTGAACACATACCATAGCTCACAAAAAACTTACACATCATTTAATGAGCGAAATCTGCGGGTATTGATTTGGTGTATTATGCTCGTAGATATTCGGAGAAGAGGTATGAGTGAATCACATATGCAAAAATAGCGTCAATCAGTTGTGTGTTTAG
This sequence comes from Dysidea avara, assembly GCF_963678975.1. NCBI lineage: Eukaryota > Metazoa > Porifera > Demospongiae > Dictyoceratida > Dysideidae > Dysidea > Dysidea avara. The sequence continues at coordinate 8,419,803 of NC_089280.1, forward strand.
TGAGAAATGGGAAAATTCAACATGGATAATCCAAAGCACTATGTAATTGACTTGCGTAACAGTATTGTGGAGTCTACATAGTGATGCAAATGCGTGTATGTGCAATTAACGTATATTTACTGTGAGTATGTGCAATTAATAACTGTTTTCCCAATGCAATAGTAGTACACTTCTGAAACATGAATCAAGTAAACCATGCCTCGTGAACGCATGGTTTATCTGCTTTAGAAGGAGGAATAACAATGCTCTTGGAAACACCTCTCATGCATTATTGAGGATAAATAACTGACAGATATTCATTCGTTTACCCTAATGTAATTCAACTGTTCCATCAAAAGCATCCCGATCTCTTAAGCTTGATAAATATCAGGGAATGAGTGTAGTGAGACACCAATGCTAGCAGAAATTACAGGGAGCCTAAAAGCATGTCCTGAGGATCCATAAGTATCCCTTCGGACAGCTGGTGTAGGATATGATCAGCCTTCATCAGTCACAGGGGCAGACAGGACTGACAACAGGCTGATGTACTTGTTAGCACTCATGGCAGAGAGACAACGGGTTTTCCAGTTGTAATTGCATATTGAAATATTTAATAATATTAAGACAAGTACATGATGTCCTGTGATCATGCAGGCTGTGATCATGCAAGCTGTATGAAGAATGTGTGAAGAACGTGTGCTATGATGTACAAAAGTTGGGAACTTAGGGCATTGGATGGCATAGCGGTTGCACATAAAGGAAATTGAATGCACAAGCTATCAAGTTTTTGTATCCCATAAAACGCCAATACTTGCTAGCTATCACAGATAAAGCTAAACATGTAATAACAATGGTAATAGCGTACGTAGAAGCGAAGAGGCAAGCAGCAGCCATAATAGCTTGTGATTATAACATTCATGCAATATCACTCATACAAATATCACACATGCAAATAACACGCATGCAATAACACGCATGCAATAACACGCATGCAAATATCACGCATGCAATAACACGCATGCAATAACACGCATGCAAATAACACGCATGCAATAACACGCATGCAAATAACACACATGCAATGACATGCATGCAATAACACGCATGAAAATAACGTGCATGCAATAACACGCATGCAAATATCGTGTTGAAGAAGCCATAAGGAAAATACAAGCTTCCTAGCTTGCAGTATTTATCGAAGCCACTGTTTAATATTAAAGTGCCCGATAACACCATCCCTAACCCTCAGTAACCAATCATACAATGAGGTAGCAACAGTTCATGCATTAGTGTCGGTCAGTCACAACATTGGTCACAAAACTGTGAGACAACAGAAATGAGATATCAACAAAATGTGCTTGTGGACTGACATAGGTGCTTGCCTACCATGTGGCAAGTTAAGAAAGGTGCAGACCATGATGAACATAGCCATATGCCTGGCTGTAGATAAGTCTGGCTGTAGCCTTGTGGAAGATAACAATCGTCTATATCTTCAAATTTACTATGTATGGTATGCTGAACTGCACATCTACAACCAGTGTAGATAAATTCCAATATGTACGATTGTATGCATATGAGACTGTCGCTCGTTTAACAGTTATTATATGCGTGGGCAGCAAACAAACGGCCTTATTTTTCGAGCAGAGGTATGACAGCTCTGCACTACGCTACAATAAAGCTAACTTTGCTGACCAGTGTAGATAAATACCAATAGGTACAATTGTATGCATATGAGAGGCTTTTGCTAATACCAACACAGTTACCATGATACCAAAATTTACAGCCTAGTCACTAAACATTGCAGCAATAAACCTGCCATATTCAGACTGTTGGGAGGAGCACCAGAGGTATCCATCAGTTTCAACAACCAACGTAGTAGTAGTAGCAGCTTTCCATTGCCTAGAGTGACTTATCTCTAATTAGCACCCAGATGACGACCTGAAAAAGTAGCCACAAAAAGCACAAAATGGAGAAATGAGAACAGGTAACCTTTACAAACCATGCCATGGAACAAGGAAGCCACTGCTAAGCCCCGGAAAGGATACTCAAGATGATCCACAAAAAGGATGTCACCTATACGAGATCACGTAATTCATGTTGTCATCCATGGCTAAAAATGGTATGTCGGTTAGCCTCTACCTTCCAATTGAGGTCAGACCGGTAAGCTGGCAGACAGGCAACCAAAAATTGGGTTTGGCAGCTTTTAAAAATTCAATAATAAGGTTGTTTTGTAGGTTTAGCACTATACTCGACTTTAGATACACTAAGACGTACTTCTAGGGTGGTTTTTAAAAATGGCATTTTGGCAAGCATCATTCATTATTGGGGCGATCCCTACTTAAACAGTATAGCATGACTGTTTGATAACAATTCTAAATTTATAATGTGTTATTAATCTTTTATACTGCTACACTTTATTGTACTGATCAGAATGACACTCCCTTCCACCCTACTATTGATACTGTAATTTGCTTTTTTGTAGTAGTAGATAAAAATAAACAGAATTATCTAAAATTTCTTATACATGCAGAGTCTTTTTTTGCATAAGATCAAGATCTTCTAATAGAGTAGTAATCATTCACATAAATGATATGAAAAAAATTATCATGAAAATTTTAAAACAACTTACAATATCCTTATTTTTATTAAAACAACACTACAAAACACCTACAAAACCTACACAATAGTGCAAAAAAGAATCAAAGAGATGGCATAATAGCTGTTCCCTTCATTACCACATAATCCGAGGGATTGGGGTCCCATCATCACAGCCCAACCCATTACACCACTTCATCCTGTCTCCTTTCAAACATAAACTTGTCCCTCCATAGTGGCAGCAGCTCAAATAATAGCTGCCCCTACCTATACTGTAATCTTTACAAGAGCCACAGCTTGCACTTGATATATAGAGCAAGTTTGAGGTAAAACCAGGAAAAAGAGTTGCTATGAAACAGGCATCTTCTTGAAATAGCATTGTTGACAGGAGCCAAGTAGTTATATAATTATTAAAGTGGTTAAACGAAGTCAATCGTTTAAAGATCTATGTAAATGCCATGAACTTACTGCTAGCTATATACACAAGCCCATATTAGCCGCCTTCACATTGTAGCCACATGTTATTCGTTACAGAAAGGTATACTAGCTGCAGCTATAACAACTGATTGAATGTGGTATTTATAAAAGTAGGTACATATTTATATTTACATGTTAAATTCTCTAACATTACCAAGCAACAATTGATCAAACAGTAGATATCGGCTATTTTAGGACAACTGGGTAATATTCTTATTTGATTAGCAAACAGTGATATTGCACTTTGCAATAGTTATGATTGCCATGTGCTTATTATTGTGTACAACACAAATTCATAGTTAAATGCTAGGTGTGGCGTTAACTATCATGTGCGGATCCAGACGTTTGGAAAGGGGGGTCAAAATAAAATGGCACTACATTGTCTAGTTTGGTAAAGTGAGACCCAAAAAAAGTCACAGCCTACATGCTGACAATAGCTGCTCACCCCACTAAATATGCATTTATCACTGATAAAATCCTTACATAGCTTGCTACACACTGCTTTGAATACTGTGACTGCTTTATTAGAGTGAATGCTCTATTAGAGTACCTTGATCTTGGTATACTAAAAGTTTTGGAGGGGGTCAAGAGCCCCCTTGTATCCGCCACTGTTATCTATTGCATACTTTATAGAGTTTTATTCACTTCAATAAACAGGATAACTAACAGTTATTAACTGGTTAATATTCACCCAGTTTCACAGCTCTGCACATAGTGACATGACTGCTTACTTTTATTTGACTGTTTGTATTTACACATGAGTACATACCTTGTCAGTAAGAGGCTTAGTTCCTACATATTCAAGAACTTCTGGAGCAGCATATGTTGGAGTAGATGACTTGCGTTGAAAACCACTTGGACAAATAAGAGCTGAAATTCCCAGATCAGCTAATTTTACTAATACACCACTACCTTCACTGTAGCAAGATTCACAATTCAAAGATGTCTCCTTTGAGAAACAAAAGTGACCAGCTTGAGGATATTTGAATACCAGGATATTTGCTGGTTTAATGTCAAAATGAACAATTCCCTTCTCAGTATGTAGGTAAGAAAGTGCAGAAGACACCTATATAATGTGACAGAAACTTATTTAGTACAAATATTTCAAAAAATTTGGAATTTATAACTAGAGTAGAGACCATAGCACACCGATAAAAAGTACTGAAACAAGCTGGAGTAGTGCACGATATTAAATCACAGTAAAACAATATGAAGTGTTATATATATATATATATATATCAAGACACACGATAGTGTGTCGTGCGGCCCAAGAAGCCGGCGCGCCACACCGTGAGTATATTGACAGGAAGAAAGAAAACGTCATTTTCACACTTTTGTATCTCGGTGATGGCTTATCCGATTGAAACCAAATTTGCTGCAGAGTTGCCCACCAGCTAGGGGAGTCTACATTCCAAATTTGAAGGAAATCACTCAAGCCATTTCCGAGATATGAGCGACCAAAGTTTCGTTTTTTTTTCTTCGTTTTTTTTTTCTTCTTCTTCTTCGTCTTTTCGCACACTTGCAAAAATTGCTATAAAACGCAAACGCGTGCTCCGATCGCCTTGAAATTTGGCACACAGAAAGGGAGTCCAAAGGCGCATCCTAGCATCACATTTGGTGCAAATCCGATGAATGGTTCAGGAGTTATGACCGATTATTCGCGTAAAACAAGATCGATTTGTTGTCACGCCTACAGGGTAAACCGCTTCATGGAATGAGCTGACAATTGCTATGTAGATGGAGTAACCATCGTAGGAGTGCCTTTTGGTAGTTTGAAAGGAATCGAGATTAAGGCCACGGAGATATGACACAAAACCCAACCTGTGTCACAATTACGCGATCGATTTTTAGTAATAAAAAAGTATTAGTTTTTACGCCTACTAGGCAAACCACTAAGAGCAATGAGCTGAAAATCGGTGTATAGCTGGAATAATCTTCATAGAAAGTCCTTGCAGTAATATAGAAGAATTGGATTACAAACAACTGAGTTATGATTCGAAAGCCAACTCTGTGTAGCAAATGCGAGATCGAGATACTCTAATAGAACAGTCACCCTAATAGAGCATTCAGCTAATATATTTACTCCATTATAGAATTCTATTACATTACAAGTTATTCTGTAGGGACTTCAGCTGCAAACAGTTAATCTTATAGACAGTTAAGCAAGAAGCAAGTCACCCTGTGGAGAATTAAGCTACAATTATATCACTGTAGAGATTCAGAACATTATACAAGTCACACTAAAGAGAGTTCAGCTATAAACAAGTCATGCACCCTGTAGAGAGTTCACCTACAATTAAATCACTCTCTAGAGAATTCAGCTACACACAAATCACTGTGCAGAGAGTTCAGCTACAAACAAATTATCCTGTAGAGAGATCAGCTACAAACAAAACACTTTGCAGAGAGTTCAGCTACAAACAAATCAATCTTTAGAGTGATCAGCAACAAACAAATCAACTTGTAGAGAGATCAGCTAGAAACAAATCAACCTGCAGAGAGATCAGCTACAAACAAATCAGCTTGTAAAGAGATCAGTTACACACAAATCAACCTGTAGAGAGATAAGCTAGAAAAAAATCACCCTGTAGAGAGTTCAGCTAAAACAAATCAACCTGCAGAGAGATCAGCTACAAACATATCACCTTATAGACAGTTCAGCTACAAACAAATTACCCTGTAGAGAGATCGACTACAAACAAATCAACTTGCAGAGAGATCAGCTACACACAGATCAACTTGTATAGAGAGATCAGCTAGAAACAAATCACCTGTAGAGAGTTCAGCTAAAACAAACCAACCTGCAGAGAGATCAGCTACAAACATATCACCTTATAGACAGTTCAGCTACAAACAAATTACCCTGTAGAGAGATCGACTACAAACAAATTAACTTGCAGAGAGATCAGCTACACACAGATCAACTTGTATAGAGAGATCAGCTAGAAACAAATCACCCTGTAGAGAGTTCAGCTAAAACAAACCAACCTGCAGAGAGATCAGCTACAAACATATCACCTTATAGACAATTCAGCTACAAACAAATTACCCTGTAGAGAGATCGACTACAAACAAATCAACTTGCAGAGAGATCAGCTACACACAAATCAACTTGTAAAGAGATCAACTAGAAACAAATCACCTTGTAGAGAGTTCAGCTACAAACAAATCAATGTGCAGAGAGATCAACTACAAACAAATCACCCTGTAGAGAGATCATCTAGGAACTAGACACAATGTAAGGAGTTCAGCTACAAGCAAATCACCCTTTAGAGAGTTCAGCTACAAACAAATCAACCTGCAGAGAGATCAAATCACCTTATAGAGAGTTCAGCTACAAACAAATTGCCCTGTAGAGAGATCAGTTACAAACAAATCAACCTGCAGAGAGATCAGCTACACACAAATCAACTTGTAGAGAGATCAGCTACAAACAAATCACACTGTGGAGATCAGCTAGAAACTAGACACAATGTAAGAAGTTCAGCTACAAGCAAATCACCCTGTAGAGATTTCAGCTGCAAACAAATCACCCTGTAGAGAGATCAGGTAGAAACTGGACACCATGTAAAGAGTTCAGCTATAGAAGAGGTCACCTTATAGAGAGTTCAGCTACAAAGAAACCATCATGTAGAGAGTTCAGCCTCAAACAAATTACCGTGTAGAGAATTCAACAACAAGCAAATCGCCCTGTAGAGGGATCAGCTAGAAGAAGTTACCTTGTAGAGAGTTCAGCTACAAAGAAACCATCATGTAGAGAGTTCAGCTACAAAGAAAGCACCATGTAGAGAGTTTAGCTACAAACAAATCACGCTGTAGAGAGATCAGCTAGAAGAGGTCACCTTGGAGAGAGTTCAGCTACAAAGAAATCACCACCTAAAGAGTTCAGCTACAAAGAAATCACCCTGTAGAGAGTTCAGCTAGAAGAAGTCACCTTGTAGAGAGTTCAGCTACAAAGAAACCGTCATGTAGAGAGTTCAGCTACAAAGAAAGCACCATGTAGAGAGTTTAGCTGCAAACAAATCACCTGTAGAGAGTTCAGCTAGAAACAAATCACCCTGTAGAGAGATCAGCTAGAAGAGGTCACCTTGTAGAGAGTTCAGCTACAAAGAAACCATCATTTGGAGAGTTCAGCTACAAAGAAATCACCCTGTAGAGAGTTCAGCTAGAAGAAGTCACCTTGTAGAGAGTTCAGCTACAAAGAAACCATCATGTAGAGAGTTCAGCTACAAAGAAACCACCATGGATGTAGAAAGTTTAGCTGCAAACAAATTACCTGTAGAGAGTTCAGCTAGAAACAAATCACCCTGTAGAGAAATCAGCTAGAAGAATTTATCTTGTAGAGAGTTCAGCTACAAAGAAACCATCCTGTATATAGTTCAGCTATATTTTAAGTCACCCAGTAGAGAGATCAGCTGCTAAAAAATATCCTGTGGGGAATAATGGGCATTTAATAAATATATGTATATAATTTGTATAATTACTAATAAAATCAAAAATAATTGAAGTATGAAAAAATCTTCTATAAGTTCTTTCTTCTTCCTGTGGTAAATAAAAAAAACACATGGGTTAAAAAAGCCCCAAAGCCAGCCATAGGCTGGCTTTGCAGTATACAAATACAAAAAGAAGTGATATCTAATCAAAAAACAGCCAAGCTGTAAAAAAAGGTGCGACCCCCAAAAAGGCCATGGTGAAAAAAGATGTGAAATCCAAGGTGGCGGCCAAGAAATGGCTGTGATGGTAGGTTAATGGTAAAAATTTTAATAACGACAATTCAGGTGAATTTTGTGCCACTTGGTCTTGGCATCAAATTCACCTGAATTGTCGTTATTAAATTTTTTACCATTAACCTACCATCACAGCCATTTCTTGGCCGCCACCTTGGATTTCACATCTTTTTTCACCATGGCCTTTTTGGGGGCCGCACCTTTTTTTACAGCTTGGCTGTTTTTGATTAGATATATATATCTCTACTGTGCATTTCCATTATGGTATCTTGGAGCACAGTAGGGATATAACACTTCCTATTGTTTTACTGTGATTTAATATCGTGCACTACTCCAGCTTGTTTCAGTACTTTTTATTGATGTGCTATGGTCCCTACTCTAGTTATAGATTCCAATTTTTTTTAAATACTTGTTTGTTAACTTTTTTTGTAAATAATTTTATTATGATTGGTGATGCATACTGCATTTGAAATGGCGCCGTGCGCCCCAGCTATATCGTCGGAAAAGTGAAGTATCCATTATGCTTCATTGTCAGCTATGCTCAACCCGTTAGACAGCAGTACGAATCAAGAGCTGTTCGAAAAGCATCTCTGCAACCCACACATACAGAAAGAAAGGGTTGGTGCTGCGCACCCCAATTATATCAATTATCATCTGAAAAGTGAAGTATCCATTATGCTTCGTTGTTGGCTATGCTAAACTCATTACACAGCAGTACAAATCAAAAACTGTTTTAAAAACACCTCTGCAATCGAAGTAGCCACTATGAAAAATACGGACGATTTTCATTACGGAGGGAAGCCATCACATGCTACCACCAAATCGACACTTTTCGCTGTCAGCAAAGATGAATGGGACACAAAGGAGGACACTGGTAAGTCCATGAAGAATGCATTGTACATACTGCGGTATGCCAAAAGGCACCTCTCGGGCTGAAGCGACGTCGAACAGTGAAAAAATCAAGCCCGTAGCCTTAGCCATTATCGAGTTACGCTTGTCTGAAGGCATCAGGCAGTCAGTCAGTTAGGCAATCAGTAGAAAATTCTATTGAATAAAAGATATTTTAAATTTCGTAGCAACTTGTTGAAACTGTTTCGGGTCAATCTGAAAGCTTGCTTTGGCTTAGTTTTACTTAACCAATACTGCCTCATTGTTGTCTGGAAAAATTGAGGCAGTTTTTTGGGTGATGTTATTTCATGGGCCACGCCTACTCCTTGGTGGTCCCTACTATACACTACTATTGTAGTGTATGATGCTGCATACACATAGATACACAGAGAAGTACATAGACACAAAATCCACAAGCACACTCATGTACATTACACACACACACACACACACACACACACACACACACACACACACACACACACACACACACACACACACACACACACACACACACACACACACACATACACAATGATGGTAAACTAAATTTGAATACTTTGTACTGCAAGCTTGTCCTACCAAAACATCATAATCATGAACAAACATACTACTAACATAACAAGTTCTGTATAGTATCTAAGTACCTGAAAAACAGTCTTAGCCACTGTATCTGGGCAAATCCACAGATTTGCTTGAATACACTCATCAATAATATGATCCAGGTTACCTTTGGGTGCCCACTCAAGTAGTATTGAGAATGACACAACACACAATCCAAGAAATTGTACAATATTAGTATGATCCACTATTGACAACTTGTTAACCTCAACACGCATATCAGCATACATTCTAGCAAGTTCTTGGACAAGGTGATCCTCCAATTTACCATCAACAATTGCAAAACATTTTAAAGCAGCATCTTTACCATAATCCTATCACATGGACATGCTTAGTTAAGCACTATAATTCCTTTTGTGCAAAATATAAAATTTCACATAAAAATATTTTTGTATGATTTACACAAATGACTGCTCTATTAGAGTATCTCGATCTTTTGCAAAAAATTTCAAGTAAGAAAATCTAATCAAAAAACAGCCAAGCTGTAAAAAAGGGTGTGGCCTCCAAAAAATCCAGGGTGAGAAAAGATGCAAAATCCAATATGGCAGCCAAGAAATGGCTGTGATGTTAGGTTAATCGCAAAAGTTTAATAACAATTTTTTTTGCCATTAACCTACCATCACAGCCATTTCTTGGCCGCCACATTGGATTTCACACCCTGGCTTTTTTGGAGGCCACACCCTTTTTTACAGCTTGGCTGTTTTTTTTTGATTAGTTATCACTTCTTTTTGTAATTTCATACCTAAAGCCAGCCTATGGCCAGCTTTAGGTATTTCTTTTAACTTGTCTTTTTCTTTTCTACAGGAATGAAGACTATGAGGGAGAAGATTTGTTTAGCTACTGTACATGTACATTTAACAATGTTATTTAATAATTACTACAATGATGTTGATTAATCAAAATATCTAATATACTTATTTTAGCTATTTGTTTACAGTTGAATACTCTACAGGGAAATGTATTATGAAGCTGAAAATTTCTACAGGGAGACTCATAACATAGCTGTACTCTTAGACTACATGGTGAATGGTTTGTAGTTGAATACTTCACCTCATAACCTAACTAAACTCTCTGCAGAAAGAACTGCAAAAACATGATGACTTGTTTCTAGCTGATCTCTCTACAGTGTGACTTGTTTCTACCGTAATCAGGTTATTTTCGTGTATGAAAATATTCACGAGTTAAATTTTCATGTAAATACATTTTCATGCGTGCCTGGACCCATGAAAATATTTTTACATGAAAGTTTTGTCACGCTGAAATTATAACAATGTATTGCTGATTGATAGACTGTTCACTATTTTACCGTTCTTTATTTACAGGCACAGCAAGGAACAACACCTACAGCAGCGAGCAAGCCCACGCAATGCTAACAAGTTGATCACGTGATTGGTCACCTACGTTTGAGATCAACTGTTGTGTACATGGATATCATGTATATCATTGACTATGTTCTGCTACAGTTCATAACGTAACAGTTGGTAAAAATCTTACCTGCACAAGAGAACCTACAAATTAAAGTGATAGATATGCAGTAGCTAGCCATTATAAAACTGGACACATTCCTCGAAATGTCTCATGTTTGTTCGCTGTTTCTTCAAAGAGGAAGTAGTATTACTTGTTTAATAACTGGAATACGAGTGGACTTATGACAAGGTGGGATGTTTACTAACGTGCGAAAAAATTCTATGTTTGTTTATATTTGCATGTTAAATTTTCGTGGATGTAGCTAACCTTGAAAATTTATTACTGTCGAAAACAACCCAATTTACAGTAATTGTAAAGTATTAATAGTAATATACTTAGGAATGTTCTAAAGATCCAAGTGGTGAGCACAGTAAATGATTTTGTTGCTCAAGCCCATCAGCAGCAGCTTACTCAATGGTAAGCTAAGCTCTACATGGAGAATTTGTAAAAAAAAAGTGGAAAGAGGTGGTGAATTAGCTCTTAGTTTTCAGTGGTTGGTGTACGGTTGACTGAAGATACAGACTGCAGCTCAGGTGGTGGCAGCACAGAATCAGGCACTAGCAGTACGAGCAGTACAAAGTCGTATTTATGGACTTTCTGTGCCTGTGAGTCATAGAGTTTGTGGCAAGGTGCCTGAGTATGTGGATCATTTGTTGAGTAGCTGTACTCCCTTGGCAGCTACTATGTACAAACAGAGACAAAACAGAATCGCGAGCATTGCTCATTGGAGTATTTTAAAACGTTTTAACCAATCTGTGTCATGTAACTACTGTATTGGGATTAGGCATGAGGCTATTATGCTCCAAAAATTGAGCATTATGCTTTTGAGCAGTGCTCAAAAAAATCACCCATTATGCTTTTAAAAATTGCCCATTATTCCCAAAATTATGCCACCATAATCAGCTAATAATGCCAGTTTATTGCTGTATCAGACCATTTTATTGTATTTAAGCTTCAAATAGTCTTGAATTCTTTAGCTGGTTGCTATATTAGAGTATTTCATTTCAATGTGAATGCTTTATTAGAGTAAACAATATTCAGTGACTGTTCTATTAGAGTTTCTGACTGCTCTATTAGAGTATTTCGATCTTTTTTAATGGAATTGTGCAATCTGCAGATTTTCCTACTGTTAAAGCTTTATAATCACCTCAAAATGCTAGCATAATTCCTGATTCCCACACATACCTATTATGCCCGAAATTATGCTGGCATAATCGCCGCATCCCTAATTGGGATCACATCCCAATTGCTGTTGTGGAGAGTTCAGATGTAAAAGTATTATGGGACTTAAATTTTATACTGATCACTTTTTAGCTGCTCGGTGCCCAGATATAGTGGTAATAGTTAAACGTCAGAAGATGGTGCAGATTATTGATGTTGCAGTTCCTTTGGATTGCAATGTTTCTGCAAAGGAAATTGAAAAGATTGAGAAATATGACTTGTTGATGTCCCTATGGAAAATGAAATGTGAGGTTATTCCACTAGTTATTGGAAGTTTGGATTGCATAACAAGTATGTTGGAGGCATATTTACGGAGACTCACTATTAATAAGTTTTTGCTGAGAACAGCCATTTTAGGTTCTAGTTATATTTTGCATAGATACTTGTAATTTACAGCAAACAGATCTTGTTGATCTGCTCTTTCTCTGTGTACCAGTACATATTTGTTTTAGTACCAGTATGTCACTGTGATTACCCTCATACAATAATTATATTAATATTTCAACATCACTTATTTCAACTTTTCAAAGATCTGTGTTGTACAACACTGCAGCAATCCTTAGAAGCCATATGAACATTTTACTGTCATAGCAACCTAAGCTCTTGAGTTTATTTCCAGTTACTATACTGTGTATATTACTGTGCTAGAATAATAACTGATCTCTGATCTCTTTATGGGGTGATTTATTTCAAGTTGATCTTTCTACAGAAATGTAGCTGATCTCTCCTCTACTGAGAAATTTGTTTGTAGCTAAACTCTCCAAAGTGTGACTTTTCTACCTGAACACTCTACAAATGTAGCTGAACTCTTTATAGGCTTACACTAACTTGTTTCTAGCTGAACTCTCTACAGGGTGACTTTAAATGTGGTTGAACTTTCTACAGGGTGACTTGATCAAGCTTATATCTCTACAGGGTGCCAGCTGATCTCTCTACAGGTGACTTGTTTCTAGCTGAAATGTTTACAGGGTTACTTGAAATGTAGTTGAACTCTCTACAGGGTGACTTGTTTCTAGCTGATCTCTCTACACAGTGACTTGTTTCTAGCTAATCTCTCTACAGGGTGACTTGTTTCTAGCTGATCTCTCTACAGGGTGACTTGTTTCCAGCTGAACTCTCTACAGAATGACTTGTTTGTAGTTGAACTCTCTACAGGATGACTTGATCAAGTTCATCTCTCTACAGGGTGACTTGTTTCCAGCTAAATGATCTATAGGGTGAGCTGATCTCTCTACACAGTAACTTGTTTCTAGCTGATCTTTCTGCAGGGTGACTTGATCAGGCTGATCTCTCTACAGGGTGACTTGTTTCCAGCTGAACTCTCCAAGGGTGAGTTGTTTCTAGCTGATCTCTCTACACATGACTTGTTTCTAGCTGATCTATCTACAGGGTGACTTGTTTCTAGCTTATCTCTCTACAGGGTGAGTTGTTTCTAGCAGTGTTAAATTCTCTACAAGGCATAGATGAATGCTGTAATAGAGTAATTTACTTCTTAGCTGACTGCTCTATTAGGGTGACTGTTCTATTAGAGTATATCAATCTCGCACTTGCTACAAGTTGGATTATGTTACACCATTGAAGAGTTTTTCTAAGATGACTACTCCATATCATTCCCCTGAGCGGTTATTCTGGTAGACATGGCAAATAATCATTTTTTAGTAGCTAATCTCAATTGCATAATTGTTACACACTGCTGGTCTTTTCAGTATCTTTGTGATCTTTAGCTCGATTTCTTTCAAACCACAAAAGTTTTTTTTAGCTAATTGGTAGTTACATTGATTTAACATTTCAAATAAATAAAAGAAAAGGAAAGTCTTAAAACTCAAACTATGAGAAGAGAGGCGAACTCTGCCAAATCCTGCATCGATGGAATCGTTGTCATTACAGATGCAGCGTTGCCATGTTGAACATTGATAGCAACCTTTTGAATCAAAAATTGGGTGGCCCTATTATCACCAGACTGTTCCATTACCTGGGAACCTATCCACCTCACTAATGAATGTGCACATGATCCCCAACACCCAGGGTCTCAACAGATAGAGGGGAGAAGTAAAAAGATGGAGTTAGATAAGAATACTTCTTGATCTTAGCTGACTCTGCGGAGTTTGCCAGCCAGCTGGCACCACTTGCGGAAGTAGACAAATTAGATGGGGCTGGGGTGTCTGAACAGGTAACGTCCAAGAGCAAGGGTAAGCCCAGTGAACAAGGAATCAATTTTGAGGTTCAATAGTTAACTTATCCATGTACCGATTTTCAGTTTCTTCCCATAAGCAGCTATAGATGTGACAACATATTGGTGTTATTTTTGTGAGTAATTACTAACAACTCCTTGGCTGTTTATTATATTCCAGCCAAACATGGTGCCAAGATGTGCCTTTATACCCCCCTTCTGTGTGACAAATTTCAAAGCAATCAGAAATGGTATTTGCGTTTTATAGCAGTTTTGGTAAGTGTGTAAAAAGAAGAACAAGTTGATGTTGTGCTACTTCTAAAAACCAGGTGCCATGCAGCAAACAAACTTAACTTAATAGTGTACTAAACTAATAATTATACTTATTTTGATTTGTTGCTACATACAAAACTGAATCATCACAGTAATTTGTATTTCATAATTGACTAAATATTTTGTAATTCTGTAATTACATTGCTAAGCACTGCTAGGGGGTGTACCTCGAACAAACCACTTAAACCCATTGATAATGCACAGAAGCATCTTCTTAACTGTTGTCTATAGCATTTTCTTATGCAAATTCTCCAGGCAAAGCCTCAAAACTGCTCTTTATTTTCATTTGCATATGTACAGACATGCTTCAACTCGAAGGAATTCATTACACCCGATAGCCTAGGAGGCCAACTGTGTTGTTTTTCAACTATTTAATGTCCATAGAGCCCATTGGGAAAGGCCTTCACTGCGTCCTTATATACTTGCTTCACCCGTATTTCAAACCGGCATGTATTAACCACCTTAAACCATAGCTTACCTACAGGCTATATATGGCCTTTATTTCTCACATAAAGGCTGTTTTGCTCACGCGGTTGTGGAAAGACAAATTGCATACATACAGAGGAGGTTGGACGCGTTCACATGAACTGTACCCTTAATTACATTCTTTGATTAGGTATTTCAAGTGATCCTTAATAGTCGCAATACAAAACTGAAAAACTGTGGGGAACGCTGGGGATCATTAGATATTCAGATCATCCTTCATGTAAGCTTCAAGGCAATGTACTTTTGCAATCATTGCTTGAATTCTGGGTGAAATTAATAAGTTGGTGTACACTACTTCACCAATCTTCATGTATGTACCGTATAGTAAAAAACTTTGGTGGCAAAAAAGTGTGATGAAACCCCTCTGTTGAAAAAATTGGCGGAAAAAAACTTTGGCGATTGAAATAATATTCGTCAAAGTTTTTACCGCCAAAGTTTTTACTGTACAGTACATAAGACAAGGTGTCAACTCATCAGTTAAGTAGTGTAGCAAGTGCATAGGTAGCTAGCGTCATTGTTGTAGCAGTACTTTTGTAGCTACTGATCTAACAACGTGCTAGCAAAAGCGTGCTTCTCTATCTCCTGCAATGTAGAGAGCGACCGTATTTGCTTTTTCAGTGAAGTCCAGTAGCAGAGGTTATCACGTATATCAAAGTATTTGGCCAAATCCATCACGAGACGATGAGCTAACTGACGTGCGAATGAAAAGCTGGTTGGAAATGCTATCCCAAGGCGAGTCCTAAGGAGTGCTTACAACTGTGGGACACATTCCTAGGAAGATTAAGATCTCCAAAGTCAGCTCTATCTTGATTGCATGGTGGTACGAGCTGACCTTCATCCAAATCAAGTTCTAGTTACTCAATGTGCTTGTGCGATCATCTAAAATGATTGGCAAAAAAACTGTGGCGAATTGTACGCTGTTCGCCAAATTCGCCAAAGTTTTTTACTATATGGTATGCTATTAACGAAACATCAGATGAATCAGTGAGTTATTCTGAGATCACGATGTATTAACCTCCTCAACAAAACAATTATGTGTAATTTGTTTTAGTTGCACTCACTTAAAGCGCATCTAACCTCCTCTGGAAAAAAAACAAAGAAACTATAATGTATGTGGTCACATGTTTGCTGAGGATCCACATACTTGTACTTTGTTCATCATAATCATGATGGTGTTTAATTATACAACCAAGTACTCAGAATAATAAGAAAGGCTGTTGCTATTGTTCCGGCAGTCATGTGAATAAAAATAAAACTTAGACAAAAAGGGTCCTCAAATGAAAAAAAAAACACACACACAATCCTTGACCGGGGATTGAACCCAGGACCTCCAGTACGTGAACCCAAGATTATAATCGCTGTGCTGCGTGGCTCCTAGCTACCCACTTCTCTTAGTTTCTACTTTATATGTATCCGAGTGGAGACAAAGGTAAAAAAGAAACCAAGGCTGAACCCGACCCTAACCCTAAGGTTTGACCGTGAACTACTTGTTGCATGCCCTAAAGTACAAGACCCTACTGGTCGTGTACCCTAAAGTCGAATACTTTGGGCATACTACTAGCCAAGTGTCAACCCTAGTTCGTACATGTGTTTGATAACGGGAGAAATCTAGTGGACTGCTAGAACAATAGCCCTGGCAAAATATTTCTGGCTGCCGGAACAATAGCAACTTCAAATAAGAAAAGTGGCCTAGAGACATGTACTAACCAGGGATAGATTCACCTGTGAACAAAGGCACAATCGTATACCGTATAGCTGGTAATTTTCGAAAAGTTTTTATTTTCGGATATTTCGAAGAGGCCCTTCTCTTCGAAAGTAAATTCCCAAGTCCAGGTGTTCTTAGAAAATAAATTCCCACAAGTGAAAGCAATGATCCAACTTTCTGTGATTCGCTTGTGTATTCCTCGAGTTTTAGCTCAGTATTACCGATGATAAAGGGTAAACTGTATCATTACTGTGCCAATAACCAGAAAACAGGTGATCCAGAAATGGGAATTGATGCCGTCTGCTCTAGAATCTATGCTAGCTACGATTGAGCATGATCGAGCCAGTGAATTTACTCCACTCAAAACTCCCTCAGTCTTCTCTCAAGTGCACAGGGATGGGGGTTATTCCATCTTTTTGGCAAACATTCATGCATCTTCATAATTTGTGATACGAATTTTCATTTATTTGAAATCCATTCGGACTTCGAAATATACACTCTTCGAAATTAAAATCCTTCGAAATTCAAATTTTGCTTCTCGTGCAAAATTTTCTGTTTCGAAAATAACCCGCTATATGGTAATACTTATTTTGTTCATGCTGATAACTTGAACGGACATGTAATTCTATATAACACCCAGTAGAAAGCAGCTAATTAAGTGCCACACTCGGTTTACTTCACAATTCACAATGACCACAGTGGAAGGAATAGCGACCATGGAGAAAGGCCACTAGACTAGTGGTTGTTTGTGGCTAGTACCTTTTTATTTGCTAAGTTGTTTTCAGGTGGCACAGTGAGTTCCAAGTTGCCATGCCAGGTGCCAGTGGATGTGCTCAGCAATTAAGAGTATGTTTCATTTAATACGATTACGTGTTGTGTATTTGTTTGTATTATTTTGTATACTTCTGTTCATCCTTCACCGGTGGGGTCTATTCTACAGAACGGAATGGAACAGAATGAAACGGAATGATGGACTAAACTACAGAACGGAACACTTTCTCAAATTGAAGCCTGCAGCTTACCATTACTGAAACTGCCTTTACAAGTTATTGATGGACCTCTAGCGGGTGATTAAACATACCCTCAAGAAAGATAGAAACAATTAAAAGACTGATTGTGGGTTCTTGTTGGTTGTCATTAGTAACAAAGTACTTATTGTGGGGATAGCTGTCTCAGTGATGTTTATCTCTGGATTTATCAAGAATGGCATTTATTGCATTGCTTGTTTTCACTAAGGCTAATAGTATGTGAGTTGTTTATGCTTACTTTGACTTTAGAATACAGTCTGGGGCAGGGCCAGCGCTTCAATCATAAATCAGTATATTGAATGTATGCTACAAAGAAAGCAAGCAGGAAGGCAATGGTGACAAGAAAGAGCCAGCTCAGTCAAAAACTTAAGGAATTTTGTGCAGTGTGAGAGGAGCAAACATTCTGGCAGACTGGGCTGTGTGCCACAAGGAGGCTATATCCTGCGAACATCAATAAAGTGCATGGATTCATTAATACTGCAGTGGACTAATGCCAGCAGTGAGTTGAATTTTTTCTGTTGTACAAATTAAAAGGCTTGCTGAGTCTTCAACTGCTAGCCTTGAATCAATACTTGAGACCACAAGATCAATCAGATCTCCTAAGCCTTTCATGCATGTACCATTCTCATAGCCACCAGACCTTGATTAGGACCAAGATCCCTAGGAACCCTAGGATTTCTTTAGCAAAACATTTTACATGCTTCTCTTCATACAAAGGAGCTAGCATTTACTGTATTCATTTGTCCCCCACTTGAATATGCTGCAACAGTGTGGGTACCCTGGCAGTCTACCTTGAAATCTCAACTACAGCAGATCCGACACAGAGCAGCGCACTTTGTAACAAATACATAAACTTGTGATCCCACTGGACCAGCTAGACTGGTGTCATAAACTAGTAACAGTGATACTATAAATATAACTATTATGTAATGTAGACTTTGTGCTATACTGTATCATCTGCTTATATTCTAATTAGTGCATGGCTTTGTTTTAGTGTGAACACGTGTAGTTGAAGTAATCCGTCTCCTTTGCATGCAGATTGATTGTGAATTGCTTCAAAACCCTTGGGTTGTACTTAGAACTATCTACCACATTTGGTGCTGCTTTGGACCAGGGATTCAAATGGATAATCTTCAATGTGCCAAAGCTTCAAGATGTGGTGCTCCTTCATAACCAAGCTCCTCGCAAAGTCACAGACAATTACAGAAGTCAACACCGAACCTACTAGAATCATTTTCTGCTTCAGATAGGGAAGGAATAGAACTCATTCTTAGCCAGCTGACAGCAAAGAAACGCCAGCTGGAAGAATTAGACCAAGTATTCGCCTCGGAAATAGCAACGGAACAAGAGCTAGAAGACGAAGTCATGGACACTGAAATGTACCATTTCGTGCTGACTGAACGCATGGCCACTCTACAGAAGTACTCCAGTTCCCCCCCCATCACAGGCCAGCAGCACATCAGCCCAGATTCAACATCAGGAATCAATCAGTCAAAAATAGGTGAACAAATTTCAGATTATCTATGTTGTACACAATATGATGAAATTTATATCATATTTGATTTGTACACCCACTTTACAACATATTCAAGAACAATAAATTACCACCCTTTTAATCTCCAACCCCAAGACCGGCTCATATACCAGTATCTTCATTTTTTTCCATATACAATTTCACTTTCGAACTATATATCTAACCTAGCCAAAGACTCAAATTCACTTTTTTTTTTTGTAATTTGCCCTATTGTATTTATACTAATTTTATTAATTTGTCTGTATGATTTTCTTCATTGGAAAGTTGTACAATATAGGTAATGTAAATAGAAATATAATTTTCTCTTGTAAGACTCCCATCTAGGATATCTATTGACTGAGAAAAAATTAATTGGTTCTGTACAGGCTCAAAATTGAGAAGATAAAAAGAGAGGCAATTTAGTGATTATGATATGCACAGTCAGTTGGATATTTAATGTCTTGAAACCCAAAACCTAGGCTCACACATTAATAAATCATCTTTGACAGTGCTGTCTAAAAGATTCCTGGTTATACTAGAAAAGAGAAGTTTCAGTCAGAAATACCAACAAGATCATCAAACTCAAGTGTACTTGTAATTAGTACATACTTTATGATAATTAAGTAGCACATTATTATATTAATTAGACTCAGTAAGATTTTCCTTTTACTGGCAAAAAATTCAGCTCGCCATTTCCATTGCAACTTAAATTCAATGAATCCATGCATCTCATCAATCTTCACATTGGTGGTCTGAACATTCTGAAAGTGATACTTCACTCACTCAGCCATGTAGTTATTATGCTTGAATAAAGTCGTGATCAACTAGCCTTTTCCTGTCACCAGTGTCTTTCTGGTTTCTTGGAGATAATTTCTTTGTGGACATTTTACTGTGATTGTGCTCTGAAACTGATGAAATTGATTGGTCTTCTAGATATCGTAATAGCTTGTCATTATCAGCAGAAACAATTAACTGACATCCAATCAGCTACTGTATATTGCAGTAACAAATTCATCTTGGTCATGTAATAAATGAATTGAAGAACACTGCTGGGTATAACAAGGAGGAGAACAATCACTGAGACAGCTAATCCCACAATTAATATTTTGTTGCTAATGACAACTAACAAGAACCAACAATCAATCCTTTAATTGTTTCTATCTTTCTTAGGGTATAGGTTAGCAAAGCATCAACCATTATGGGAAAGATGATTTTGAAAAGTGCACAATACATGTTGCAAATGAAGTAAACCAATAATGAGTGCAATACAAATTAATGTACCACTCTGCGTGGGCAGTTCAAAGGCACTGCCAGTGCCATAATTTATATATTGCACTGCTGCAGACTGCAGCGAGTGCATTATAACGTATAATGCACTGGTTGCGGTTTTGTAGACCTCAACGAGTGCATTATACCGACCGCAGTGCAATATACAGATATTGCACTGGCTGCGGTTTTGTGCAGCATAGCACAAGTGCTGGTGGCCAAGACCACTACAACACCTCACCTAATAGGTGGAAAGACACTTCACAGATCACTCGAATTCTTTTATAGCCTGACATGTAAAGGTCGATTGTGGGCCATAACGTCACCAATACGTATAATGTTTACCAAGCAGCCAATGGCGATCGAAAAAGCCAACACAGGTGGCCACAACTCTAGTCTACATATATATAAACGTACTTATACACCTTACTAGTCTGGTGCCATCCTAGCCCAGATTAAACTGCAGTCCACTTCGACAATGACTCAATAAAACTAATATATTCTAAATAATACTCACCTTTACGTTCGATTGTGGTAACCAGTTTTGTCATGCCACCAGATTCAAGTTTAGCCAGTGTGAATAGTAAGAATTAGACTAGTAGTTAGGTTTTGTTTACTTAAACCGTCTAATTAGTTGCTTTTTTTTCGCTTGAGAGAATCACTATGGCGATTAGTCTGGTGCTTAGTCTATATGGCAATTGAGTGATCACACTGGCATGCTGAGCACTACATGATGACAGTTGAACAGTGAATGCAGGTTAGTGATATAACCCATAGCGTACTAGCTTTCAATATCTCAGGTGGCTGCAGAAGGAACATCATCGCAACATTCGGCTTGGTTACCCACAATCGATGTTAGAAACTTGGCCTTTATAAGTGTTACAGCTGTCTTGTGAGACTCTCCCCACCTATTAGGTGAGTAGTACATAACAGTTATACAACGTGCACTTGTGCTCTGCCTGTATAAACGCACTTGCCTTCGGGCCTGACGGCCCTCAGGCTCATGCGTTTATATCAGGCAGAGCACTCGTGGCTGTTGTATAACTATATATTACTGCATTTCATATCACAAAAATACAATATCAACTATTTCTTGACTGATTATTTACACGTTAGATTGAGATGCTCTAATAGAGCAGTCATATACTCTAACACAAGTCAGAAATTATATCAATGCACATAATTGATTTTGAAAGTATAACTTTAGTACTTGATTTTGAGTAAAACCTGTTTCATACTTGGGTCAAACCTACCTGTGTTTTAGTCACCCAATTATTGGTTTGTGACCATAATCTACCTTTATAGTCCGGCTGTTTTCACTTTACTTTTCATGTATATAAAGTCAATCTTTATACCTATACATGCCTTACACGCTTGTTACATAAATAGTAAATTTATGGAAACTACAGTAGACTCCAATACTCTTAGCTTCCCTTGCATAGGTCTAACAACACTGAAGTTTGCACAAGACTTACAGGAGCTAACTTCACTTTGTATACTGCTCCAAATGAACCCTTCTCAACTGGCTTATCCACCGTCTTTGCACAAATCTTCTTTGCAGTAACATCTTCAAACATCTATGAGAATTGTAAACACTAATGTAATAATACTGCATTTATAACACATTAAAGATCAGCCCATCATAATTAAAAATGCTTACAAATTCAATGCATTATACTTACAAATAACAATGCTTATTATACATTTTACTTTGTTAATGACTTTTTAATTACTAAAATGCAACATAGTTGTTGTTTTATACGTTTTAGAGTTATTAACTAATTGAGAACGTCAATTAATTATTTTGTACAGTGCTACAACAGAGAATACTGCAAGTACACAAAAAATTTGAGTAGGGACCATAGCACATCAATAAAAAGTACTGAAACAAGCTGGAGTAGGGCACAATATTAAATCACAGTAAAACAATAAGAAGCGCTATATCCCTACTGTGCAATTCCATTATGGCATCTTGAGTACAGTAGGGATATAACAGCACGTTTATACTAGATGCAGAATTTGAGCTATTGTGATGTAATTCAATCCAGAGCAATTAACGCTTCAGCGTAAACACACGCCGAATCGAGCCATGCAAATTCGAATGGGGCTACCTACCTGAGGTGGTCCAGTTCGATTCAATGCAACTCACATCTGCGTGTAAACAGTTGTGACCTTGCAGTTCGATTTAACTCTAATAAACGGAATGAAGGTATGGATAGTTACAGCTAAAATGGTGACTGTAATGATGAAATGAAGCAACAACAAAGCATTTAGGCGATGATATGGAAAGACACCCTCTTGAACAATACGAGGGTTCAAAGCAAACATGTACGCATGTGAATCAACAGTTAAATAATTACACAGAGTTGAGAGTAGTCGCCAACACAGAGGCCAACACTTAAGACTTTATCATGCCTACTAACCTGGCTAAATAGAGAGCACAAATCCATTTTAACACCATCAACAACCTTTAGTTCAATGCAAATTGTGACCCAGTCTGATAAAACCAGGCATATCGCCCATGTCAGCATATTCGATTTTTCACCCAGGACACACAGCTACATGAATAAACTATCTAATTCCACATTTAGACTTGAGTGGTCTGCTTTTGCTGGCTGCTTTTCCCAAACCCAGTGGCAATCCGTACGTGTGGTGTGGGGCCTTACTAGAGCTCTGGTCAGCCTGGGAACGACTGTATGTGGCTGTACAGCTCTGTGGTGTTGAACAAGTACCTCTGCTGTGAATGTCCTTTCATTTTAGCCAGTTTTGAGACCTCAGTGGCTCAAAACTTGGCCTAATTCATCCCCTGGCCTTCCTTTTCAATTTTTGAACACCATCTTTCCCGCCTTCCAGGGCCCCCGCCTCCCACCCAATTTGCAGCTCGGCTGATACAGTCAACCTTGGTTTAAAAACTATCTAAAATGGTGGGAAACTTAGCTGTTGGCTACTTGCACAGTGGATGCTCTGGAAGGTAAGGAATTGGTGTAAAACGTGGGAAAATTTGGTACACATAGCTTCAACCATTGGCAAGCTACAACACACTAAATACTTAAAACCGGCATTTCTCGATACTTTTAAATAGGTGATAAGCCCGGTTTTGCCAGACTGGGTCACAATTATGATTGTGGGTTTAAGATTTTACAGATTGGAGTGGGCTCGGCCTTCATAGTATAAACGGGGCTCAAAAATCGATCTGGATTGCACTGAAGCGATCTCATCCAGAGTGATCTGCAGTATAAACATGCAGTAACACTTCTTATTGTTTTACTGTTGTGATTTAATGTCATGCACTACTCCAGCTTATTTCAGTATTTTTTATTGATGTGCTATGGTCTCTACTCTAGTTGGAAATCTCAAATTGTTTGCACATTTGTTTGTTAACTTTTTGTAAAATAAATTATTATGACTAGTGAACCTACACATACTGCATCAAAAGAAAGAAATGGCACCATGCACCCCAGCTATCAATTATCCATTATGCTTCATTGTCAGCTATGTTCAACTCGTTACACAGCATTAAGAATCAAGAACTGTTCGAAAAAGCACCTCTGCAATCAAAATAGCCACTGTGAAAAATATTGACAATTTCCATTATGAATGGAAGCCATCACGTACTACTACTATTAAATTGACACCTTTCACTGTCACCAAAGATGAATGGGACACAAAGAAGGACACTGGGCAGTCCATGAAGAATACATTGTACATACTGCAGTATGGCAAAAGGCACAAGCAACGTCGAACAGTGAAAAACTCAAGCCTGTAGCCTTAGCCATTATTGAGTTACGCTTGTCTGAAGGAAACAGTCAGTCGATCACTCAGTCATTTAGTCACTAGAAAATTCCGTTTGATAATTTTTTTAAAATTACATAGCAACTTGTTGAAAGCATTTCGAGTCGATCAGAAGACTTGTTTGGGCTTAATTTTCCTAAACCAATACTGCTTCATTGACATCAGGGAAACGTGAGGCTGGTTTTTGCGTAATGTTTTTCATGGGCCATGCCCAAACCTTTGTGGTTCCTACTATACAGTACTATTGTACTGTATGATAAGTATAATATCTTAACAGAAAAATTCAACACCATTACCCACACATAACAAGCCAGTATTTAAAATGGAAATTGTAGATTGATGCCATATATGTCCCAGATACTGCACAACACAAACCTTCACTCAGTTGCAAATGCAATGAATTACTTTCCTATCTAAAAGGAAAGTCCTCCATAGAATAATCCATAGTTCTTGCGACTGTGATGAAAAGGTGTCACACTTGATTGTGCACTATCATATGCTAATCACTATTATAGGGTTATGAGGAGTGACCTTTGATGAAATAATGGTAAAGTTTGGAAAATAATTCAATGAATTTCAAATATAAAGCAGTTGAGTTACCAACTATGTACTCCATACCTACGTACCAGAGCAACAATGTTCTGAAATGAATTTATCCAAATTGCTGCTCTATAGTTGGTTCATATTCACTTGGCCTCCTGTCAAAACTAGTATATCAAAGAGGAGAACATGTGTTCACTTCTTGTAATGGTTTTGTACTGGAACAAGTATGGTTTCATGTTGTACAATTGTTTGTGCAACTGAAATATCCATACGAAATGTATGGGATATTTTCAAAACCTAATTGTGACTGGATTTGCGAAAAGAGGTCTTCCACACACATCCAATTCTATGAATTCAGAAGACCATAACTACGTACTCAAGTAATGGATTAATGTGAACATTTCTCCATCTACTAAGCTATGTTGGTGCTCACTACTGACCAAATTTTAAGTCAATAGCATTTTCGAATCTGTGGTTATGAGTCGTCAAAGTTGGTAAATTGGATGTGTGTGGAAGACCCCCACTGTGAAAAAGGTGGGATAGAATATGGTATTTCCAGTGGCTTATTGAATACAAATAAGCCTTAATATAAATCCTGTATTATACTCATCTTATACTTTAGTATAATCCGCACTATACTATTGCATATATGGTTTCAGTTTATTTACCACATTGCCTGAAATAGCGTATATCTAATATAATGCCCACACTATACCATCACATATGTGGTTTCAGTATGTTTAACACATTAACTAAAGCCTTACATGTGATTGTTAGTATACTACAGGTTATATCAAGCTTTTTTGTATTCAATAAGCCACTAGAAATACCATCCTATATCCCTCATTTTTCACAATGCCCTTTTCGCAAATCCAGTCACAATTGTTCTTGTACTTATCAAAACAGTTCCAGTGCTTAATGGTTTTACAAAACCAATAAATGTTTGGGAAGCTGGTCCATGTAACAAGAGTTATTAATGAAATAAGGGACAAGGTAAGCATGAACTGACTATAGGTTGTTTCAGGTGCTACTTAACACTTAAAAGTATGTTGGTATTACTACAAGTACATAAAATAAAGTTTGTTAAGAAGAATCAAGATGATACTTGTGATACTAAAATTAATGTACATTTACATATATATATATAACATACCAAGTCTGGAGTAAGATACATCAGTTTAATTATTTTATGACTAGGACAGAAGACTGTACCACACTCCTGTGCTTTCAAAATGCAAAACTGAATGTCAAAACCATACGAATTAGCTCTGGGAGCTGCAGCATTCTTATTAACATGAGTTGACCTGATGGACTGTTGGATCCAGCCATGTAAAGAGTTAGCTCTTACACATTGGTCAGTTGTAGTGATGTCATTGTCACTGTCGGAATCTGGTAGTCGTTTGTCACCATAGCAATATGGACAAATTGCTAACTGACGAAAATAAGAATCAGAATAAATCCCTTGTTCAGAGCATCCATCAAACATTTCTGTGCACAGCTCATTAAGAATGTCTAAAACATGAGAAAAAACTTGAGGACCTAAGTTAAGGGAAGTATGAGTGTTACCATTTTCTTCAATACTTGAATGAACCAAATAGTCAGGAACATTTACTTCCAGTCCATCATTTTTAGATCCCTTTCTGTCTTTCCATTCATCTTGATATTGAAACAGAGTTGTTGAAATCTTGTCCACAGTAATGGAAAGGGGTCCTCTTTGATGGTCATCGGTATCCGATTTGTATAACCCATTGACACAAAGCAGGACATCATTATTTCCGAAAGTGAGAGTAATTCCGTTACTCCAATACAACCATCTACATTGGTTATTGCAGATCACTGCATCACTTGCATTGTTTAGTTTATCAATCTTCATTCCAGGAATACAGTTGTTTAAAATAACACGATAGAAACTCTCTGCAGTGGTTATAAATCTAGGAATAAGTCTTTGCCAAAAGTTTTCTGGCAAATGATAGGCAAGGAACAGCCTTCGGTAACACATACCAGTTGGATGAAGATTAATGCATTTGTGTGTTGATTTAACACAATCAGCCACTGGTAATACTGTAATACCATCCATGCATTGCTTCTGCTTAACAGAGCATGGAATTGCAGCACGCGGAAAATTGCAATTAACACTGGAGTACAGTTTATTTCCTGGGCTATTTTTCAAGACAGATGGTAACAAAAATGTATTTGAATCCAATGATACTGCAATTTCAAATTTACACAAAAGCCTATAAATTGCTTCAAAATATTTTGTGGATACCCCACAATCATCTAAAATCTGCTGAATCTGGTACATGTTCACCTTGCCATCATCACCAATGGCTACAAGAATAACAAAACAGTAAAGATGTACAGAAATTATGATACCATAAACACTGAACAGGGTTATGCAAGAACATTAATAACATTTGATCGTAATTTTGAGACTGTACTACATTAAAATGAATGCATTAAACTCAGAGACAGTTATAAGTTGTCCAAGTATACATGTCAGACAATAACTTGGAATTGTCAATTGTTATTTACAAATGGCTTGAT
The DNA here is from genome assembly GCF_963678975.1 of Dysidea avara. Classification (NCBI taxonomy): domain Eukaryota; kingdom Metazoa; phylum Porifera; class Demospongiae; order Dictyoceratida; family Dysideidae; genus Dysidea; species Dysidea avara. The sequence continues at coordinate 8,447,158 of NC_089280.1, forward strand.
GGCATATACAATATTATACATACACCACTACTGTCCTAAGAAAAAAATCATGGCCATCAAGCAACATGACCACACTTCTTTGATTCTCAGCATTAATCTCATAGGTGGCTCCAGGAGTTTCAGTGGCTGGTTTCCAGACTTTCTGCTGCATGCACCCTCTAAGCATGCTAATTCTAGGGAGTTTGGGGAGTATACTCTCTGTGGAAATCTTTGAAAATTAGAATTTAATCCGGTAGCAATTTTCATCAAAGTCTTTATACAAGCTGATATTCTCTTAGAATCTGCTAATCACATTTTCTCATCATCTGTGAAGAATTTATTGACATATAGGCTGCTTGTGCTTGCTTCTGCTAAGACAGTATCAGAGGTGATGTAGCAGGCCAAACAGCAATTGAGGACCTTTGGCAATGAAATTCATGCATTAAAGTTTGAACAATACCGGCTGATTCATGTTGTACAACATACATGAATGTGAATGCCATTATGGAGAGTCTGGGGATATGCTCCAAAAAATATATCAAATTTTAAACATGACAGAACTACTTGCTTTCTGTTGATACAAGTAAGTTAAACAGTTGCATACAGATTTTAAGAAATATAAAAGTGACTCTTTTATTAGGGTATCTGACTGCTCTATTAAAGTATCTTGGTTGGGTGGGAGGAGGGCCTGCTCCCCCTCCCCCTCCTTCCCATTTTCACTGCATATGTGTAGTATTATTAGAAACTAGTATACATAATAACTCAATGAACAAAATAATTAAAGGTAACTTGCTAGCTGCTAATTTTATAGTTCAAAACCTTCATACTTAGTAATACATTTTTGCTTACCAGAAAACACTTTAACAGTTTCTGGAATATTTTAGCTTATATATATATCAAGACTCACAGTAGTGAGGCGTGCGGCCAAGAAACTACAAGGCGCACACCCAATTAAAAGACACGCGGCCACTACTGTGAGTTATTTACGTGTAGGAACGGTTTTGCAATATTAGCCCTGAATTATGCAACATCTCTCAATAGGTTTGTATTGCATTACGTAATAAAAAAAAATCTTTTTTCGTAGCAGTAGTAGTTTTCTTGCGACTGGTGCGGACTGTATTAAAACGCGTATTTAGACATATTTCGCTTTATTTCTCAACCTTGTGTTACACCTAGCGTCACCTTATACCAGTCAACTTACCCATGTTTGTACAGTCCATCTAGCACTGACATTATCTAATCCTGGTTTGTTCATACGCGTATTTTCTTCGATCAAACCTCTAATCCCTACAATAACTTTTAAAGACACGATATGGACACAAGCCCTAATGTCTGATAAACAAGTTGTAAAAGCATGTAGAACCGTAAGTTCCCTAGGGAAGGTGTTTTAAGCAGAAATCTTTTAAACTCCATTTAGTGCCATGCCTCATGCGTGTGTTGATAATTGGCAGATGTCTTATAAACAAGTGTGAAAGCGTCAAGAATGTAGCGTCACTAGGGAAGGTGTTCCAAGCATAATTCTTGTTGCCATACCACACATGGTATATTAAAATAACTTGTGTGTTCTGGTGGTGCTCAAACCAGCTTGTTACATAGTATTACCCACCCTAACAACAAGTAGTCACTCCCATTGTGGCTTTCGTCATGCATGTCATTTAATTAATACACATGTTACATAACAAAATATATCACATTAATTGTTTGTGACATTAACAATAAAATTCTGACAATAAAATGGGATAGTTAGTCCCATCACAACTGTACACCTCATCCTGGAAATTCAGAAGATTGTAATCAACTGAGATATAATGCCAAGATCTTACCAGGCCTCATCGTCCATGTACACTTGACAATTGAGAACTAAAGAACACACATAACATTATATAATTCCTCTGTCTATATAAACTTACTCCCCCAAACCTTGGTCTTTACGTATGTACCACTGCTAGTGAGAGAACTGCATGCTATGACCAAGTACCCTGTACCTGTAAAATTTACAGGGAATTAAATACAATACAGCTAAAAATCTGTCACTTTTTACACAAATGACAGATTTGGGGACCTGAAAATTCATCACACCCTTGAGGTAATACAAAAATCTCTTAGTATACACACAGACTGACCTGAAGATCCACAACGTCCTTGATGTTACTACAGTTCACGCACACTTGGTGTACAGTCCACGCACACTTGGTGTACAGTCCACGCACACTTGGTGTACAGTCCACGTACACTTGACAATTGAGAACTAAAGAACACACATAACATTATAAAATTCCTTTGTCTACTTACCCCCCAAACCTTGATCTTAGTTGCCAAGTTTAGAGCAGCTCTAGCCAAGTTATGTATGTAGCACTGCTAGTAAGAGATCCGCATGCTATGACCAAGTACCCTCTACCTGTAAAATCGACAGGCGGGCATTAAATAAATACAGCTAAAAATCTGTCACTTTTTACGTAAATGACAGATTTGGAGAACTGAAAATTCATCACACCCTTGAGGTAATACGTTTGAGGATTCACAAGTTGGCCCAGCAGTGACCTTACTACACAGTGTCCTGATTAGACAGGTTTCACTGTACATAAAGACCAGTATATATGCAATGTGAAAGAGTATTTTTTTTTGTACAAGCATCATGTAGATTACCTTACTTCTTCCACCTAGTTCCGGGACATCTAAATTGGTACTACAGTGACAATGAAAGCTGTTTGGTCTGTACGAGTACACCTTGTTGACAATCCATCCATGAGATATAATTTCAAGTGGGATAATATTGGTATTTGCTGCTACTCAACTTGGTACCATCACAGAAGTTTTCAGCTTGGTCTCAGTGAACTTGCACTAGTCAGTGCAGACGTCTGACAGTCTAAAAACCAATCGCATACATGCGGTTAATCAGTGTGAATAGATGTGGCACTTTGTACACTAGCCCCATTTTTTTTCACTCCTCCTTTCATTAGGGGGCATCTCCAAACTGATTTTGGTACGCTTAACGTCATAATGACGCTAACTTCAGACCCCCCTCCCCCCTCTCCTTAACATCACACTATGAAAACAATGCATTGACAATAGAAGCACAAAACATTATATTCTTTACCTGAAAACATAGTCTACAAGCAGTATAGCTGCTTAATCACGTCAATTCATCTATTCCTAGCTGTTTACACTATAACTGCTTTAATAAAAATTTATAACGTCATGGTCTGAACCCCCCTCCCCCCTTAACGTCATTATGACGTTAAGCATACCAAAATCAGTTTGGAGATGCCCCCTTACTGAACCTCCACTCCTCGTTTCGTTACTGAACCTCTACTCCTCTTTTCATTACTGAACCTCCATGAAGAGCTGAGTACATCAGTATTCTCGCCGGCGACTCTTTAATATCCATTCGACGTTCTTCTTCAAGCGGTGAAGACTCTACGTATCTTAGTTTCAAATCAGTTAAGTACGCTTCGCCGCTTCATTGAAATCCAGTTACAAATATTTAGTAGTATTCAGTTTCAGTCCTCTCAAGACATGGACTGCCATCAATAATTAATAAACCGCGTATCACGTGCATTCACTTTAGGTGTTACAGAGACTTTCCAAGAGATTTCTCCTAAATAGGCCACGTGATCATTGTCAGTCAAGTGAGACTTGTTCTTGGTTATGGCTCTACAATGTGGTACTCGTACTTTAATGTATTTTAGTGTTTAATAATATTATACTTCCCTCTCAAGACATGGACTGCCATCAATAATAATATAAATTGCACATCAAGTGTGTTCACTTTTCACTTGAAGTGTTACTGTGCAGGGTCTTTCCAAGGGATATCCCCTAAGTAGGTCACGTGATAATTGTCAGTCAGGTGGAACTTATTTATTTCCATTAATGCACCATGGAGCTTGTGTTGTAGCTTTCATTAATTGATCATTATGCACATACCATGGTGCAACAAAGTTTGTAACAAATTGCTGGAATGTGGTTCATGGTTTGCCGGTATGAGCTTGTGTTGTGGCTTTTAACTTTTGTAACAGATTGTTTGAATGTACATATGCATGTGGTTCGTGGTTGCCAATGATTGTGTATATGAGTTGGGGTTGTTCCACACAGCTTGCACAATATTCAGATGTCTGCATGATGACACAAGGTTAAGTGAGACCTGTAAAAGAACAAGCAGGCACTGAACTTAACCTAAAATGAAACACACATGCAACTAACTTGGAACATCAGTCGCAACACCAAAGACACTTGCTTGGATATCCTCATGGCTTAACTATGGAGTGACATGTGTAATTAACCGGCACTAAACAGTATCTACAACACAATTTTCTTTCCTGCAATAACTTTTTAACACCAAGTAAAGGCACTACCATCTCTCCTACAAGAGCATTTCACAAGAGATGTGATATTAACTTGAGTACAACCAATATGTGGTGTATGTTTGTGTATAGTGTTTGCACATTTTGTGTGCGTCTTGTGCTTGTATATGATTAAACGTGTGTTTGTATGTGGTGAAATAAAAATAATAATATGATGTTTGTGATCTCTTTCATAACCCTTAGCAAAGCATCTAGCTACTCTACGAGTGGAAAACCAAGTTGATAGGTCATCCTCAGGGCACTATGGCAGTGGTCATAGCAGGTTTTATTCATTGACAAGTACAGAATGATTGATATACTCCAATAGAACAGTCAAGCAATAAATACTCTAATAGAACAGTCAGGCAATAAAATACTCTAATAGAACAGTTATTGAACAATATAGCTGAATATTTACATCTCTGTCTGAAAACACTCCCAGATCCCAGATGCAATCTCAGAGTTGCTATTTCAAGATGGTGGTATTCCCCAAGATCACCTAGAAAAGCATGCTTTGCAAATAAGTGCTTTACACACATCTTCGGTAACCCTGACTGTAGCATTATTGCTTGGCATGACCAGTAATTTCCACTGGCCCTTGTCCTAATAAAAAATTATCAGCTACTATAGGAATGTATGTTACATGCTCACCACCTATCAGCAGATTTCTGTTTGGTTACAACACTTCTACAAGGCAGAATTCATCATACACCCCCCATGGTTTGAACATTGGGTCTGTAAATTATATAACTGACAAAAATTAGTGATATCCCCCCCCCCCCCAAAAACACCTTCGCTGTAAAAAAAAGGCGTGTCCAAGAAACTACAAGTATCTGTAACCCCATGTAAAACAGATAAGCTGTAGAAAAACACTCCATGAAATTAATGGGTAACTGAAAGAGTTGATATCTAGAGCGGCCAAGAATCAATAATGTCACTACAACTGACTATGATTACCAAAGAATACTTTGGCTGTAAAACAGGCAAATAAAAGTAACTGGCAACCAAAACAGCTGATATCTGAAGCGGCCAAGAATAAAAGTTAAGTTGATACAACTTACTACAATAATAAACTTGCAAAATTGAATCCTAATCATTCAACTGTGTTCTATACATTCACCCTTGCTACATCCTAAATTAATTCTTTGTAACTCTAATTGGCTGGTAATTTGGCCGCCTTTTTCAATAGTCAGAGTAAAGAAAAAAGGTGGCCAAATTACCAGCCAATTAGAGTTACAAAGAATTAATTTAGGATGTAGCAAGGGTGAATGTATAGAACACAGTTGAATGATTAGGATTCAATGTTGCAAGTTTATAATTGTAGTAAGTTGTATCAACTTAACTTTTATTCTTGGCCGCTTCAGATATCAAATGTTTTGGTTGCCAGTTACTTTTATTTGCCTGTTTTACAGCCAAAGTATTCTTTGGTAATCATAGTCAGTTGTAGTGACATTATTGATTCTTGGCCGCTCTAGATATCAGCTCTTTCAGTTACCCATTAATTTCATGGAGTGTTTTTCTACAGCTTATCTGTTTTACATGGGGTTACAGATACTTGTAGTTTCTTGGATGCGCCTTTTTTTTACAGCGAAGGGGGGGATATATATATACCATGATCATGTGAAACTTTCAAACCACAGGTAAGTATATGTGACTGGGCCTGCGAAAACAGGGCATGTGGGCACAAACTACACCTCATCACACTACAGGTCATATCTCAGTATTGGAACAGAATATTTGCATTCTGTAACTTGCATCATAAAGCCAATTAAATGCTTACTAGGAGTGGAAAATTGCATCACCATAGCATAATGGTACAAAAAGATATGAGTGGTAAAAGTTTGCCAAATCAATTAAGCGCTACGCCTAGTATCTGACATCGCCATGTGACTATACAATCAAAACAGCAATAAACTAACCTGTGACCTTCTTCATTCAGTAAAACAACGAACTATCTTCTTCCCCAAGTCCATGATCTATGCTTTGGCTCACTTTACAAAACTAAAACCTACTATCAATCCTGTGAATTGTCACTATATTAAAGCAGAGGAGATCACACAGTTTCATCAAAGAAATCAGATGATTTCTGAGAATGTTTGGAATGCATTATTGTATATACTACCTCCATTTCTTGTTAATGCATTCCTGACCATTTCTTGTTAATGCATTCCTGAGCACTGATAGCACTGCTTTATACCACTTATACACCTTCTCTTCCCTTTGAAGTGAGGTGTGAAAGTGGTATATATAATTATATATATATATATATATATATATACACCATGATCTCCAGAAATTTCAAACGAGTTGCCATTTGTATATTAGGCATATAGACCTTGTTTATTAGTGGGTGGATTCTTGGTATTGATCTCCTGGTACAGTGTAGGCAGCTAGCCTGCAATGGCTTGGGTGATCAATCATATTGTCACCTGCCGCAGGCTATTAGCTTGCAAATAGGCATGACATGCATTAGTATATCACATGCCTGCCTCAACCACAGGTGAGTATCTCACCTGTTCACAAGTAGGTACTTATGTGTGACTGGATTTTGGAAAAACAATCCAAATCCCACATTAGAAGTTTCAAGATAAACAGTTTTAAAGAATTCAAAACATGCATCAATCTATTACCTTTCAGGCCACTTCCAGCACTTGTAGCTGCTTGTAGAGTTTCCCACCAAATAAGATAGAAAATCTGAGCAGTTGGATGAGCGAAGTAGTTAACATAATATTATTCACTACTTTAGTTTATTCATGGCTAGTAAAGTAAGTACTTTAAAGCATTTGAATCATCTTTATATTGCCGTTTTGACACCTGGTGCGATGTCACACAGGTATAGTGACTGGGCGTGACACCTATTTGAGTAGGCCATTATAGCGCTGTAAACATATTCACTGCTTTAGTTTATTCATGGCTAGTATAGTAAGCACTTTATAGTGCACTTAAGCTTCATTATTAACTGTTCAGCTCGCATTTGGGTTTCCTGTGTTTAATTGCATACCCACAATCGAAGCGATCTGCATGCTCATGTTGATACACTTACGCTGGGCCTCTCAGCAGCGCCTTGTCATTGCTCTTATGACGTTATCTACAATCAAAATTGACATGGTCCCATATAAATACACTTGCAAAGCATTCCTGCAGTTTCCCCACACTTGCAGGTAAGTCACCCAATTGGAATATATTAGTTGTAACATGGGTACTTGTGAAATATATGCACCTGCACTTGGGCTCTTGTGAAATATACACACCCGCACTCGGGCTGTGCCTTCATGCTTGTGCGTATATTTCAGGAAAATCGCTCATGCCCATGTTACAACTACTACACACACACACACATATATATATATATATGTATGTATGTAATAGTTGTAACACGGGTATGAGGGCTTTGCCTGATATGTATTCCTGACTGCCCGAGGGCATACATATCAGGCAAAGCCCAAATGCTCCATGTTACAGCTAATATGTAACACTTCTCAGGTTGATAGCCTGTACGGGTGATCAATCACCCAAACCAATACGAGCACAGCCACTGGATGTATTATACATGTACAGTACACCTAAAATTTTCAATTGTGGGTCAGCAGCTATTACGTTCTGGTTACGTTCGGTTACGATGAACAGACATATCCTAGAGATACCACAGAGAATTTCGGTTATGCGAGTTTAACGTTTTAATCAGTGCTGTTGAATCATTTATGGAAAAATTACGAAGTTCACTAAGGGCCTAGATAAGTAAGCTTGCTTGTAGAGTGGTTACTCTGTGCAGAGTGGTAGCTTCATGATGGGGACGTGTCCATATTTGGAAGCATGTGGAAACGATCAATAAATAAGCTATAGCACTAGTTTTCACCTTAGCCCAACCTTTTCAACTCGTAGGATGGCGAGGATAACAAAATGCTCTCTGTCCGAGTAATTTTCATGATGAAATCCAAGTTGTGCATCCTAATCACGTGAGTATTAATTGATCCCCACAATCGATTTCGGCCTCAACGTCTATATAATCACTGCCAAGTTGTATGTAGCCTGGCTACATTTCGTATGTAGCTCGGTTGGCTGGGCTACATACGAAATGTAGCCCAGGCGGTTCCTTTGACCTGAGGTGTGAAAGTGTTACATATATGTATGTATATATATACAAGTTTGCTTGCTTTTCAATTAGGTTCACTGTATATAATGTACAGAAACAACAAGAGTCACTTACTATCAATTTTACTGCTGGCAAGTAATGGAGATGTGCACACTCTGCATAGCAAACCATACAACCAGTGAGGATCAATAAAGTAGCAGTCAGTTAGACCAGGATAATCAAAATACATAATAGTGCCTGAAAAGGGGTGAAGTTGTTAAACAACATATTTTCTGAATTTCCAACTGCTATAAAATTAATTTCAAATTCCTTACCATTTTGCTTCATGTACTTAACCGCAACAGCAAGGTCTCGTTCATCTCTGAAAATACTTTTAGTACCTTGTTTCTTCAATGAAACCATTCTAAAACAACAATTGCCACTACATAAGTACTGTCACATAACCACAAACCAGGAAAAAATAATAACTAGCTAACTCTATATACTATGTTAGAAAACACCAAGCTAAACAGTCTCTTCACAGGCACATCTCTGAAAATTACTGGAATGTCACTGGCCATGGACTATAACATGATACAGTGAAACCTCACTTAGTGGCCACCTCAGTAATGAGGCCACCTCATTATAGTGGCCAGGTCCAGCAAGTCCAAACGTATTTTCCATTATATTACATTTATGTAATTTTCGTTAATAGGGCCACCTCATTATTAAGGCCAGTGGCCACATACCACAGGACCAAACTGGTTAAACTAATACAATGTTCCCTCAGTAAAGAGGCCAGCTGAGCAGACAGTCAAGGTATCACTACAAAAAGTTGCTGCTCTTAAGTGCATATTTTAGCTACTGAAAGCGGTACCCATTATTCTGGCAGTATACTTCATGCTTTTCCAACCATTATGTCTCAAGTAATGCTGGAATAATTGGTACATTGTATGTTCCTACCTTTCTCTGTGATAAACTCTACATAGTGTGTTTAGATCAATTGTACATTGCTGTCGCAGCAACTACAGTAGGCAGTTGCTGGTTTGTTGAAAGCCTCAATAATAATTTTATGGCCACATTAATGAGGTTTTTGGTAATAGGACCACCTCAGTAATAGGACCACTTATCATGGGTCCTATAGGTGGCTATTGACGAGGTTTCACTGTATTTGAGATGAAAATGACCCTGTAAACTTGTCTTAAAATTGATGGTTGCATAGAATTTCATTATTCTGAGTTACTCAAAATCACTGAAGCTGTCTACTGGGGCTGGCAGCTTACCATGTGGCTTTGTTTTTGTGAGTAAATCTATATGGTATAGCGACGTAGCCCCCAAAATTAGCCATACCGTGCACTTTTTCATAAAAGCATGAAACTTTCCACAAAAATAGTATTCCTCATGACATGTATTTTTTGATATAGTGCCATTGCAGATTTGACCTTTGGTGACCTTTATGGCCATTTTTACCCGGAAATTTGATCATTTCTGTCTTTATCTCCCTGAGGCATGCTAAAACATGACACCAAAGTAGAAGTCTTGATGAACGAAACAACTTGGTTTTTATTTGAAGTTAATAGGTAATTCTGTTTTGAAGTTATAATTGTTTTTATCATCCCTGAAATTCTCTGAGTTTACCTGCCCTTGGGGTGTAAATTATCCATGGGGAGGAAAATTATCTCAAATTTCATGGTTAATATAAATGATCATAACTTTGGATTAAAATCACCTATTAGCTTCAAATAAAAAGCTAAGTTGTTTCGTTCAAAGAGATCTTTTAGATACCATGTTTTAGTGAGTTAATGAATGTATCAGGAAGGTGAAGATAAAATTAATAATGAAATTTCTGGGCAAAAATGGCCATAAAAGTCACCAAAGGTCAAATCTGCGATAGCACTATATCAAAAAATCTATGTCATGGGGAGTACTACTTATGTGGAAAGTTTCATGCTTTTATGAAAAGTACACGATATTTGTGTTGTGCCGCTATACTAATAGGGTGATACATATGTTAAATGGCACTATAGATTTCTATAGATGATTTTGCAGTAATATGACAAAAGAAAAATACAGTAGAACCTCGATTATCCAAACTAATTGGGGGAAAGGGTGTTCATATAATCGAACAGTACATATAATCGAACAGTACATAAAATCGAACTTCCATACATTTAGCTCAACTACTCTAATAAAGCATACACTTGTTGACAAAATACCCTAATTGAGCAGTCACTTTGGTTTTCAGATAATCAAGAGTTCCAGTTAATCAGTGTTCAGATAATCGAGGTTCCACTGTAAATAGCATTTGCAATCTCTAATTTTATCCTGCCATTTGAAAACACATCATTTAACTAATTCACACTAAAAAAAAAAAAACTCTTTTTAAAACATGGTATGCATAGTTACTTGTGGTTATGTCTACATAATAATTATTATAAACTGCAACACAATCATTGTACTTACTCCATTATTTGTTCCCATGACTGTATTGGTGGATCATCACCTTGGTGTTGTCTGATCTGCACCACCTTCTTTGATATTAATTGTTGTAGCTTGAAATAAGCAACTGGCACTTTTATATCTTTAAGCATCTTATAAAATTTCTTAAACCCTAAAAATTAATTACATCAATAGATATACCACTTTCACACCTCACTCCAAAGGGAAGGAAGGTGTATAAATGCTACATAGTACTGCTATCAGTGCTTAGGAATGCATTAACGAAAAATGAAGGTAGTTTATCAAAATTATGACCAGGCCTGAAAAAATAGGGCCTGTGCACACAAGCTAAACCCTGTCACACAAACAGGTTATATCTCAGTACTGGAATAAAACATTTGCATTCTGCAACTTGTATTATTAAGCTAACTAATTGCTTAATACCTGCTTAAAATTTTTGAAGCCATAGCGTGATGGCATAAAAGTTATGGGAGATAAAAGTTTGGAAATGTAGGCAAATTTTATGTTCCCAGGCCCAGTCACATAATATATATCTATTGGTGTAATATTATTATTATTATACACTACCTCCAGTTCTTGTAGATTCATTCCAGGAACTCTTTGATGAAACTTTATCACCTCCTCTGCTATAATATAGTGACACTTTATGGGTGGGTTTAGTTTAGTGAAACTAGAGTTGAGATACCACATAGCCTATGTAAGTAATTCAAGTCTCACCGATTTCGCAATTTTGGGGGTTACTGGAAAAAATTTTATCCTTGAAATATTTAGACCTTCATATGATCTAATGCATTTTGGGTTTGCAAATCCACAAACATTTTAAATTAGGCAACATAGCTCAACCTCAAAAAAACTGCACATACAGTATGGACTAGTGAATGAAGAAGGTCACAGGTTAGTTTATATTGCTGTTTTGAGTGTAGGTTAGAGACCTAGCATGAGGATCTTCAAACAGAGCAAACTGAGGTTTTTAAAATCTGAGGGTGTGGTCTCTAACCGACTTAGAAAATGTATACATTTTATATGGGCATATTGGTGGAGTCATTGTTATATGTCGTACTGAAATTGTCACACAATGTTAAAATAATTGTGGAAGACTGAACGTGCTTTTGTCAAAGTGCTGAAATAAATTCAAAGCTTGCACCACTTCCTTTCACAAGTTAGACTTGAATCTGGCACAGCTGGGAAACGACAGTGATCAATAATGTCGAGCCAGGTTAGTGGTAGCCAGTGCCTATGGCGTCACAGCAGTGTAAAGAATATGTGTGTCAAAGAAGCAGCTTGTGTGGATTTAAGCGATGGGAACGAGTTGTCACAAGGTGAGCCTTCAGTGGCACAAAGAACAGGCACGGTCAAGGGCACACTTTCGAATGTGGACCACACCCACATTATACATAGCGCAAAACAACATTTCTACAAGGAAGCTTACCCATTTAGGTATTAAGTTTAATAGAAGACGAAAACAGCTTTAAAACACTCTAGAAACAGATGGGCACTAAACAGAATTTTCCGTGATATTTCTGGACTTCTCCATTTATCCTCACAAACATACATACAACGTTAGATTGTACCTCCCAATCAAATTCTTTAAGGCATGTCTATATATTGAATAGAGTGGTTAGCCACATGTTGGCCTGGGTGACTCGTCGCCCACTGCAGGCAATAATATGCTTGGAGGAAGCATTGCAAAATCAACGATCAAAAGTGAGATTTGTGATGCTTGAGGTCTTTCTGCTAGCAAGTTTCTAACCATTTTAATAACGTTCTAGCAAGTCTCTTAGTGGATTTTAAAGACCTTACTATCCTCCAAAGATCAAATATTATGTATCTAGCAGGTGTACAATAGGCACCAGCCTATTATGCTGGCATAATTTTGAGCATAATAGGTGCCTGAAAGCATCAAGCATAATGCTAGCATAACAGGCAGAATATTTGTGTCATACCGTAAGCAAAAATGCATGCCACAGAAAAAGGTTGACTTGCAATAACAGAACAGTTGATGCCACTCATATGGCATTAAGTAGTTATTTGACACGACTGTTATTATAGTTTACAATGTAGCCAAATTCTTAATGGACATTTCAGTTGTTCATAAGCCAAAGTTTATCATTATCCATTAGAAAGTAACAAAACATGGGAGCTGTAGCAAAAAGTTTGAGCATAATTATGAGCATAATAGGCAAAAATTTTTAGCACTGCAGCATAGCATAATAGGCAAAATTAAAAGCATAATAGGCTGGTGCCTAGTGTACAAACAACACTTTCACAACACAGCTGACCACGGGTCAGGCTGACATACCTCAGCACTGCCTAAACCGGGTCTGCAAAAACAGGGCATGTGGGCACATGATTTTTGCCTACTTTTTCACACTTCCATCACTCATAATGTTTTATACTATTACACTATGGTAATGCAATTTTCCATTCTTGGTAGGTATTTAATTGGCTTTATGATGCAACTTACAGAATGCAAATAATTCTGTTACATGACCGGTAGTGTGATGGGGCATAGATCATTTTCTAATTGATAATAGTCACCTGGTGCAATTTCAAACATAGCACAGGGTAATGTATTTAGCCATTAGTGTGGTGAACATTGTATGTTCACAACTGTTTATGCATGCATGGCTAATAAAGTACGTACTTTGGTGAAGTTAAAACATTATGAGCTCATTGTGAGCTCATGTTACAACTTTCTACTGTATATTTAATTGCGCACCCACAATTGAAGCTTTCTGCATGCTCATACATATGTACCAATACACTTACGTACATTTGGTATCACTAACAACCTGTTGTTATTCGGTTATCCACAATCGAAATTCACATGTCCTAATCTAATGAACATGCACGCAGTTTCCCACACTTGCAAGTGAGTTACTCAAGTGGAATATATTAGTGGTGACATGGGAACTTGTTATTTTCCTGATACATACGTATATATATTACGTATATATATATATTACATATATATATATATGATATGCATTCAGGCCTGCGGCTCTCATGCTTGTGCATACACATCAGGCAAATCACTTGTACCCATTTCACAACTGTTACATAAATTTCACCAACCTAGTGATATGTTAAATTCACAGGCAGTATCATAGAGACAAGTGTTGAGTTTCCTGATATCCTGCTTCAGTTTGGATGTCGATACAAACAATATGTCAACAATAGATGGGTAATATTTCCTGTCATTATACATCCTTCGTATTGCTGTATTTAAAACTTTCTTCGGGCTATCACCAATAACACCACTGTGACATCCAACAATCACCACTGATACACAATTGGTTTTATGCTGTATAACAAAAACATGTAATCATTGATGAGATAACTGAGCTATTTGTAACACATTTCTGTGCAACATGCATACTGGTTAGGTATCAGATTTCCAAAATGCATTAACCAAAAATTTGTCTTCACTAGAGATATCCACATTCCCTGATAAAATGATTGTTTATTGCACATGTGAAGGTTGACAGAGGTGATCAAATACATGTAACTTTAGGTACTCTATGACAATCAAAAATAATATAATGGCATTTTACATTTTTAGCATAATAAACAGCATCATGGCAGATTTTTACAGAAAGGAAAAAATGAGATCAAGTGAAATTGTGAAGCTAAAAACTAGATTTGTGCACACAGCGAAATATGCATAAAACAATACTTAGACTTGTGATCAATGTATATTAGCTACAATTCACTCAAAACAATTGGAGTGAATGCACTTGTTTATTTCTTTGTCCTTTAATAAAAGTGATAGTATGAAGGGTACAAGTCCTTAGCACACATACCTTAATTCTCAACAGCCAGTTTCTTAGCTTGAAAATACCGTGATCCTGATCACTGGTGATTTGCCAACACAACGCATACAGTGTATTGTCAGTCAGAAAACATTGAATAGCTGAAATATAGTTGCTCTAATGAAGAAAAACAATTCGATACACTCATTGTAATCATAACCAACCTGGTTTATAAAGTTCCATACATTGAAGCTGATTGTTATCTCAGACTTTGCTTTGGTAAAGCACCATATGGTCTTGTCCACCACATGTATAGACAGATCTATATCAAAACTTAATCATACTCGTACCAAAAACATGTGAATATTTGTTAACATAAACAGTTTATATTATGCATATAAAAGCATATATATATTTTTGTCATATCCCGAGTAATCAGTCGTGTTATAACTGTTATATTCCACACCCCAGTAGATGAAATGATTATAGATAGCAAGGTATAGTGAAACAGCACCTGTTGAATAGACATCCTTGATGGATCAGACATTTTAGATTCTTTAGTGGTGCCACGCCCATCTACTTGTGATTAGTGAAGGAGACAAGAGTTCATCAAAAATCCTCCTTGCTCAGGTGAATGATTCTAGGCTCTTGTCAGTATTATAGGCTTGAAATCCTTGATGGATCAGGAATTTTACACTCTATAGTGGTGCCACGCCCATCTACTCGCAATTATTGAAGGTAGTGAAGGAGACAAGAGTTAGTGAAGGAGACAAGAGTTCATTGAAAATTGCTCAGGTGAAAAATTGTTGGTTGATTTAGGCACTTTTCATTAGAGACTTGCTTACCATTTAGATAAGGATTTCGCGGAATGTGTGAAGTTACACCATATATGGTAAGCGTAGCCACAAAGCGTGGTATAGCAGTCGAGAATGCATGAGTGTATTATGATAGTGACTAACCCGAAGCTCCGCCATGACTGGAGAGAAGATTGGCCAGGCACACACATGAGAAGGGTTGGCAATAATTGGAGAATAACATTTCGCATGCGTTACAACTAAAAGGTGCTTAGAGAGGTGTTAGAACGCATGGTGCTACATGGCATAGTGAATCTTGTCTCACCCACACCACTCCCCTTTACCAACTATCTCATATTAGTACTTTAGAAGACGATAATCACAAAGGGATTGTTGGGTGGGGTTTAATGTAATGTATCGCCAAAAAAAATTTAATAACGGGGGTGTGGGGAGGTGAAGCATGCACCACAGACAGTCCCAGCAGGGAGCTTAGTAAATCCCCCCATTTTTTTCCTCTTGTCTTTTTTCCATCTTGAAGCTAGCTCAGGGTGTGACAGTGCAGGGTTTCTATTAGGAACATTATGGCATGCGGAAATTCTTGTGGCTTCAGAGAATGTTAGAATCCCCAAGCATTCCTACCTCCAAGCCTTTGTAGTAAAACATGCTGTATACAGTACAGCTCACAGGTAACGTCGCAAGTATACACATGCAAGTAGTGCTCGTGTCTTCTCGCAAGATCATTCTTTTGCAATACACTGTACAAGACCTGTGGAACATTGCGTGGATAAGCACTAGCCACTCGAGAAGCTCGCCACGCATGAGAATGCTCGCCACTGAGTTTAGTAACTGTGACCGGATCTGCAAGAATCCCATATGTTTGTGCAAGCCTACAGTAGCTACAGTAGCTATGATTTTACAGCCGTAAATTTTAAAACGCTTGTTTCACAATGACGTAAAGTGATAATACCAAAAACCTTGGTAGCACTGTGATCCCCAAAGCAAGAGGAGTTCCAATATCTTTGTTTCATGTCAGTATGCCTAAGGGAACAGAAGATATGAGCGTTAGTCTGCCTTGCGTTGGACGAGCGGTTCACTGTCACTTTATTTCTCACGTTTTCGCATTCGCTGGTTCACCCTGGTCGTAGGAAAGGCCTGGAAGACAAAACTTACCCAGCAATGGATTCGCTTGTTCATGGAGAATCTGATGGTCCAACTTGCATCTTGGTAGAGGACTGCATTCATAAGTTATGATCATTTTATTAAGCGCCTGTAGCTTATTATCGCTGTACAAAGCGATTTTTGCTGTTGCCACTTTGTAATGCTGTAACTTCGAAAGTTTTTGGCTTATAAAGCTGAAACTTCGGTTGATCATTAGGTGAATCCTGTTATATCTCGCCTTGCGTGATGCTCTAGAGTGAAGTTTGCTATCATGGAGCATTACTGTGGCCTTGCTGTATCCACGCGGGTCACTCGAGCGCACCTCACGTGCGTCGTGCATGTACATGCGACGTTACCCGTGAGCTGTACTGTACATCATGTAAAATTGTTGAAAAGGGGTCTATTTGAGAATTAATAGGAGAATCCATGGAACCCTGCACACCTACCAAAACAACCACCATCTGTTGATGGTGGCAACCCGCTCACAACAGGGTAAGCCCTGCTGACCGGGTTAAAATGACAAGCAACATTAATATATATATATATATACCATGATCACGTGAAACTTCAAAGGCGCCGCTGGTTGCATATAGGGTATATACACCCCAACCCACAGGTGATTATATATATACCTACCTGAGGTGAGTATATATATACTCACCCAGGTAAGTATATATACCCACCTGGGAAGTCAATGGGCGGACAAACAATGCCCACACTAGCATGACTAATCATCCAGATGACTCGGGCTAATAGCCTTTGTCACACTAGGCGATCAATCACCCCAGCCAGTAAGAGTCCAACCACTGGATTCATTTTATAACCATACCTCGCGACTTCGATGATGGGTTACAGCAAGTAACGTTGCTCCTACGTTTGTTGATATGAACAGACAAGTCCTGGGAATATACGGAGATATGTTTACTAAGTCCCACAATCAATTCGATTCTTCATTGTGTGCTGAATTGCGAGAGGAATGCTACCAGTGTGTCTACCATGCCAAACTATGGCGAATTAAGTGTAAGTATATACTTTAAGTTGGTTTGTGTGCATATGGGTTGTTAGAAAGTAATGTAGTGCAGATTAATTTAGAAACATGGTATATATCATATGAACTATGGCTCACTTCGGTGTATTGCACTTATATACACCCCGACTCCGAAGTCAGAGGAAGTTTACTGTTGATAAATGCCGAGGCGAAGCCGAGGCGTTTATCAACAGTAAACTTCTGATGACTGAGGAGGAGGGGTGTATATAAGTGCAATACACCTCATAGCCATGGTTTATATATTACATATATATATATATCAAGACACACGATAGTGTGTCGTGCGGCCCAAGAAGCCGGCGCGCCACACCGTGAGTATATTGACAGGAAGAAAGAAAACGTCATTTTCACACTTTTGTATCTCGGTGATGGCTTATCCGATTGAAACCAAATTTGCTGCAGAGTTGCCCGCCAGCTAGGGGAGTCTACATTCCAAATTTGAAGGAAATCACTCAAGCCATTTCCGAGATATGAGCGGCCAAAGTTTCGTTATTTTTTCTTCGTTTTTTTTTTCTTCTTCGTCTTTTCGCACACTTGCAAAAATTGCTATAAAACGCAAGCGCGTACTCCGATCGCCTTGAAATTTGGCACACAGAAAGGGAGTCCAAAGGCGCATCCTAGCATCAAATTTGGTGCAACTCCGATGAATGGTTCAGGAGTTATGACCGATTATTCGCGTAAAACAAGATCGATTTGTTGTCACGCCTACAGGGTAAACCGCTTCATGGAATGAGCTGAAAATTGCTATGTAGATGGAGTAACCATCGTAGGAGTGCCTTTTGGTAGTTTGAAAGGAATCGAGATTAAGACCACGAAGATATGACACAAAACCCAACCTGTGTCACAATTACGCGATCGATTTTTAGTAATAAAAAAGTATTAGTTTTTACGCCTACTAGGCAAACCGCTAAGAGCAATGAGCTGAAAATCGGTGTATAGCTGGAATAATCTTCATAGAAATTCCTTTCAGTAGTATAGAAGAATTGGATTACAAACCACTGAGTTATGATTCGAAAGCCAACTCCGTGTAGCAAATGCGAGATCGAGATACTCTAATAGAACAGTCACCCTAATAGAGCATTCAGCTAATTTATTTACTCCATTATAGAATTCTATTACATTACAAGTTATTCTGTAGGGACTTCAGCTGCAAACAGTTAATCTTATAGACAGTTAAGCAAGAAGCAAGTCACCCTGTGGAGAATTAAGCTACAATTATATCACTGTAGAGATTCAGAGCATTACAAGTCACACTAAAGAGAGTTCAGCTATAAACAAGTCATGCACCCTGTAGAGAGTTCACCTACAATTAAATCACTCTCTAGAGAATTCAGCTACACACAAATCACTGTGCAGAGAGTTCAGCTACAAACAAATTATCCTGTAGAGAGATCAGCTACAAACAAAACACTTTCCAGAGAGTTCAGCTACAAACATATCACCTTATAGACAGTTCAGCTACAAACAAATTACCCTGTAGAGAGATCGACTACAAACAAATCAACTTGCAGAGAGATCAGCTACACACAAATCAACTTGTAGAGAGATCAGCTAGAAACAAATCACCTTGTAGAGAGTTCAGCTACAAACAAATCAATGTGCAGAGAGATCAACTACAAACAAATCACCCTGTAGAGAGATCATCTAGGAATTAGACACAATGTAAGGAGTTCAGCTACAAGCAAATCACCCTTTAGAGAGTTCAGCTACAAACAAATCAACCTGCAGAGAGATCAAATCACCTTATAGAGAGTTTAGCTACAAACAAATTGCCCTGTAGAGAGATCAGTTACAAACAAATCAACCTGCAGAGAGATCAGCTACACACAAATCAACTTGTAGAGAGATCAGCTACAAACAAATCACACTGTGGAGATCAGCTAGAAACTAGACACAATGTAAGAAGTTCAGCTACAAGCAAATCATCCTGTAGAGATTTCAGCTGCAAACAAATCACCCTGTAGAGAGATCAGGTAGAAACTAGACACCATGTAAAGAGTTCAGCTATAGAAGAGGTCACCTTATAGAGAGTTCAGCTACAAAGAAACCATCATGTAGAGAGTTCAGCTGCAAACAAATTACTCTGTATAGAGTTCAGCTAGAAAAAGTCACCTTGTAGAGAGTTCAGCTACAAAGAAACTGCCATGTAGACAGTTCAGCCTCAAATAAATTACCATGTAGAGAATTCAACAACAAGCAAATCGCCCTTTAGAGGGATCAGCTAGAAGAAGTTACCTTGTAGAGAGTTCAGCTACAAAGAAACCATCATGTAGAGAGTTCAACTACAAAGAAAGCACCATGTAGAGAGTTTAGCTGCGCACAAATCACCTGTCGAGAGTTCAGCTAGAAACAAATCATGCTGTAGAGAGATCAGCTAGAAGAGGTCACCTTGGAGAGAGTTCAGCTACAAAGAAATCACCACCTAAAGAGTGCAGCTACAAAGAAATCACCCTGTAGAGAGTTCAGCTAGAAGAAGTCACCTTGTAGAGAGTTCAGCTACAAAGAAACCATCATGTAGAGAGTTCAGCTACAAAGAAAGCACCATGTAGAGAGTCTAGCAGCAAACAAATCACCTGTAGAGAGTTCAGCTAGAAGAAGTCACCTTGTAGAGAGTTCAGCTACAAAGAAACCATCATGTAGAGAGTTCAGTTACAAAGAAACCACCATGGATGTAGAGAGTTTAGTTGTAAACAAATAACCTGTAGACCGTTCAGTTAGAAACAAATCACCCTGTAGAGAAAACAGCTAGAAGAGGTCACCTTGTAGAGAGTTCAGCTACAAAGAAACCGTTATGTAGAGAGTTCAGCTACAAAGAAAGCACCATGTAGAGAGTTTAGCTACAAACAAATCACCTGTAGAGAGTTCAGCTAGAAGAAGTCACTTTGTAGAGAGTTCAGCTACAAAGAAACCGTCATGTAGGGAGTTCAGCTAGAAACAAATCACCCTGTAGAGAAATCAGCTAGAAGAGGTCACCTTGTAGAGAGTTCAGCTACAAAGAAACCGTTATGTAGAGAGTTCAGCTACAAAGAAAGCACCATGTAGAGAGTTTAGCTACAAACAAATCACCTGTAGAGAGTTCAGCTAGAAGAAGTCACCTTGTAGAGAGTTCAGCTACAAAGAAACCGTCATGTAGAGAGTTCAGCTAGAAACAAATCACCCTATAGAGAAATCAGCTAGAAGAGGTCACCTTGTAGAGAGTTCAGCTACAAAGAAATCACCACCTAAAGAGTTCAGCTGCAAACAAATCACCCTGTAGAGGGATCAGCTAAAAGAAGTCACCTTGTAGAGAGTTCAGCTACAAAGAAACCATCATGTGGAGAGTTCAGCTACAAAGAAATCACCCTGTAGAGAGTTCAGCTAGAAGAAGTCACCTTGTAGAGAGTTCAGCTACAAAGAAACCATCATGTAGAGAGTTCAGTCACAAAGAAACCACCATGGATGTAGAGAGTTTAGCTGCAAACAAATAACCTGTAGAGAGTTCAGCTAGAAACAAATCACCCTGTAGAGAAATCAGCTAGAAGAGGTCACCTGTAGAGAGTTCAGCTACAAACAAATCACCTGTAGAGAGTTCAGCTAGAAGAAGTCACCTTGTAGAGAGTTCAGCTACAAAGAAACCGTCATGTAGAGAGTTCAGCTACAAAGAAAGCACCATGTAGAGAGTTTAGCTGCAAACAAATCACCTGTAGAGAGTTCAGCTAGAAACAAATCACCCTGTAGAGAGTTCAGCTAGAAGAAGTCACCTTGTAGAGAGTTCAGCTACAAAGAAACCGTCATGTAGAGAGTTCAGCTACAAAGAAAGCACCATGTAGAGAGTTTAGCTGCAAACAAATTACCTGTAGAGAGTTCAGCTAGAAACAAATCACCCTGTAGAGAGTTCAGCTAGAAGAAGTCACCTTGTAGAGAGTTCAGCTACAAAGAAACCATCATGTAGAGAGTTCAGCTACAAAGAAACCACCATGGATGTAGAAAGTTTAGCTGCAAACAAATTACCTGTAGAGAGTTCAGCTAGAAACAAATCACCCTGTAGAGAAATCAGCTAGAAGAATTTATCTTGTAGAGAGTTCAGCTACAAAGAAACCATCCTGTATATAGTTCAGCTATATTTTAAGTCACCCAGTAGAGATATCAGCTGCTAAAAAATATACTGTGGGGAATAATGGGCATGTAATAAATATATGTATATAATTTGTATAATTACTAATAAAATCAAAAATAATTGAAGTATTAAAAATCTTCTATAAGTTCTTTTCTTCTTCCTGTGGTAAATAAAAAAAACACATGGGTTAAAAAAGCCCCAAAGCCAGCCATAGGTTGGCTTTGCAGTATACAAATACAAAAAGAAGTGATATCTAATCAAAAACAGCCAAGCTGTAAAAAAAGGTGCGGCCCCCAAAAAGGCCATGGTGAAAAAAGATGTGAAATCCAAGGTGGCGGCCAAGAAATGGCTGTGATGGTAGGTTAATGGTAAAAATTTTAATAACGACAATTGAGGTGAATTTGATACCAAGACCAAGTGGCATCAAATTCACCTCAATTGTCGTTATTAAAATTTTTACCATTAACCTACCATCACAGCCATTTCTTGGCCGCCACCTTGGATTTCACATCTTTTTTCACCATGGCCTTTTTGGGGGCCGCACCTTTTTTTACAGCTTGGCTGTTTTTGATTAGATATATATAACAGTACTTACTCCTTGACTGAAACCTCTCATTGGTTAACAATGAAATCAAATCAATATCCTCATCACCAACAAATGCAAGCTTGAGTGTAGGTGAGATCGGAGAACTATACACAATGAATAAGTGACAAAATCATACAGTATCATAGTACTCTGATAATTTTTGATATTGTAAGATAAACTATAGATAAATGATAAGAATTATCTTGATTATACAATAATGCCAAAAATAGGTAATAACCAAGACATACAATGCAGGCAAATACAGCTTGTGAGGAAGCATGACAGACAGGTGTATATTTTACAGAAACCAAGAAAATACCATTTCAAAGTATCAATTATAGTGCCTATATGGAAATTAACTTTTCCTTTAGGACACCTCCCAACTAGAGTTCGGCAGTGAATACACGGTATTGGTAACAGGAAAATATTGTGGTATATCGGTATAGCTTGTTATTGTAACTATTGCATCATTTCTTGGGCCTAGTATGAAGCAGTATCATCCCAAAAACCAAAAAATATATAGTACAAGTAAGCATGTGTTGTAATGTGACAACCTCACGTTTTTGTTTGGGAGTGCCTGCTAAACCATCAACAAATTGGATAATTAAACACCAAAGGATGGGTTAAAAGTAATCCTATACCGATAATCATCGATATACCGGTATTTCAATATATTGATTATCAAATGCTGTCACAGTATGATAATCAGTTATGAGAATTTATCACGATAAACGGTATTACTGATATATTGCAGAGCACTACTCCCAACCCAACTATTATTCAATCTGCCTGGCCATCACTGAATTGCCCATATTCAAAGTTCATAGTATTGTGGGAATGAGCTGAAAATGTACATGTAAGTGGAATAATAAGAGCCTTTCAGTCGTTGAGAAGAAGTCAGGTTAAAAACAATCGAGATATTCCAAAAGTTCAGTTACCTTATTAAAGCGTTTAGCTACATACATTACAAGTCTCCTTGTAGAGGATTCAGTTATGTAACATGTTACCAAGTAGAGTTCACAAGCCACCCAACACAGAGAAGATCAGCTACTTTCATGCCACCCAGGAGAGAGTTCAGCTACATTACAAGTCACTCAATAGAGAATTCAGCTACATTCCAAGTCTCCCCGTAGAGAGTTGAGCTACATTACAAGTCACCCAACAGAGAGTTCAGCTACTTTCAAGTCACCCAGTAGAGAGTGCAGTTATTATAAGTCACTCAGTATATGTGACCTAACTTTAGAAAACCGTCGATATACAGCACAATTATCAAAATTCGTTTTATTGGTTCTTTGTTGTCTACAGGGTCAGAGGAATGGACTGACTAAATTTCAACTCCATAAGTTAAGCAGTGTGGGAAATACAGCAGTAGACAGCCTGACGAGCAAATAAACCAATATGCACAGAAGACATCGAGAGAATAATATACAGGCGCTTACATAAACGATCATAACTTACTGATACAACGGCATACAGAAACGAATCTTTGTTCATTGTATTTGCCATGAATTTGTGGATCCATCAAGGTATAGGTTTTGTCAAAGGTATTCTTCTGTGATCCAGAAGGAAGGTGAATTCATTGAAGAAAAATCGTTGGAAATTCTTTTGTCACCACAACGTAATCAAACGTCTGTAATTCAGAAACCCACTTGTGTATGGAGACGAAACAAGGCTTTTTGGATTCCCTATGAATAAAGGAACACGATGATGCCAAGGATTTATCCACTGGGGCGTCAATTCACCAACCAGCAAGGCAATAAAAACTTGCATAATTTTCTTCTGGAGCTTGTGTTTTTTACCTATTGTTTTTAAATGTGTTTTATTACAAAAGTACTATTGTGCATAAATCGATGGTTTTCTAAAATTAGGTCACACATGTGACCCAGTCTGGGAAAACCAGTCTTATTGCCCATGTCAGCAGATTGGATTTTTCACTCTGAACACAAAGTTACATGAATGGACTACCTAATTTCACAATCAAAATCAGCTAGACTTGAGTCTGGTCTGGTTTTGCTGGCTGCTTTTCCCAAGCCCAGTAGCGATCCATACGTGCGGTGTGGGGCCTTAATGGAGCTCTGGTCAGCCTGGGGATGACTGTATGTGGCTGTACAGTTCCGTGGTGTTGAATAATACCTCTGCTGTAAATTTCCTTTCATTTTAGCCAGTTTTGAGACCTGAATGGTCCATAATTTGGCCTAATTCATCCCTACGCCTTCTTTTCAAATTTTTTGAACAGCCTCTTTCCCTCCTTCTGGGCCCCTGCCTCCCTCCCCTTTTAGAGCTCGCCTGATACAGTCAACCACGGTTTAAAACCATCTAAAATGGCGGGAGACTTAGTTATTGGTTACTTGCACAGTAGATGCTCTGGACAGTAAGAAATTAGTGTGAAACGGGTGAAAATTTGGTACACATAGCTTCAACCATTGGCGAGCTACAAAACATCAAATACTTAAAACCGGCATTTCTCTATACTTTTAAATAGGTGATAAGACCGGTTTTCCCAGACTGGGTCACATATAGAGAATTCAGCTATGTAACAAGTCACCCTGTACAGAGTTCACTTGCATTAAAAGTCACTCGGTAGAGAGTTCAGATACAGAACAAGTCACCCAATAAAGAGTTCAGCTACATTACAAAAGTCTCCCAGTAGAGAATTCAGCTACATAACATAAGTCTCTCTAAAGAGGTATATACATTACAAGTCACTCAGTAGAGAGTTCAGCTACATTACAGGTCTCCCTGTAGAGAGTTCAGCTACATTACTAGTCATCCAGTAGAGAGTTCAACTACATTATAAGTAACCCTGTAGAGAATTCAGCTATGTTACAAGTAACCCAGTATAATGAGCTACAAACTGGTGCATAAACGAATGTTCTGAAATTCGAATGTTCGATCATTTGAGAGCATTTGAATACGAATTCATAACATTTGAATCCTTCATGCAGGCGCCCAAGGTATATAATTATTGCACGTGCAGCTGAAAATAGTACAGGACATGACACGCGTCAGGTGTCAAGTTGTTAACATGTACTTTGCTATTGTTTACACTCAGTTAACAGCCTGTTGTTTACAATCAGGTGCATGTGAAGCCAAAAACACTACACTCGACTGGCTAGCGCACCAATTGTGAGGTTGATTACAGCGATAAACTACTACTTCGTTGCTGTTTAAACTCACTTTATTGTCTATATCAAAGAGTATTTCAACAACTAAGTGTATAGAATCCTCACAACAATAAGTCTTACTCCTTAGATTTAAAAAATTAAAAATTTTGATTGTGGGCTTTAAATATTAGAAACAGTCAAATAATCCACAGTTTTTCATTCAAACATTCAAAATGCTCAATTCTAGCATTCGTTTATGCACTACTACAAACACGTCACTCTGTAGAGACCTATGGAACTATAATTACAAGTTGCTCTTTTGGCACAGGATCAAGACACACGGTAGTGTGTCGTGCGGCCCAAGAAGCTGGCGCGCCACACCATGAGTATATTAACAGGAAGAAAGAAAATGCGGTTTTCACACCTTTGTAGCTCCGTGATCTCGGGTAGTTGAAAAAGGCAGATACTGTCGGACGCAGACACAGACGTGGACACGAACATTTTCAAAAAAGCACTTTTACCAGTTATTTTTCATACCTAACGCTGCTTATACAGCAGTCTTTGCTTCCAGACCCAGGCGTCAATCTTGCCTTAGCGCTTATCAATTTATAAGCGCATGTGTGAAGGACTAGATCAGTACTCCACAGCATGCCAAAGACCATAATAGTGTTGTACACATACTCTAAAGTCTAATACAGTGTTATATAGTGTTGTAGAGATTAGCTTGTACGCCCCATGCAGCTTAACTTAGCAGGCCAAATCCACAATCTTACGATTTTAGTATAAGGCGCAGGCGCTTATACCAAGTGTTGAGGGTTTCAAGGATCTGGCCTACGAGATTAGGTAGAGACATGCTAGATTAATCTCTGTGACTCTGAATTAGATTTCTAGAGCACATATACAACACTATATGGTCTTTAGGGTGCTAGTCTATCCTTCGTACATGCACTTATATATGGATAAGCGCTATGACAAGATCGACGCTTGGGTCTGGAAGTGAATGCTGCTGTAAAAACAATGTTAGGTATGAAAAATAACTGTTTTGTAAATGTAAAAGTGTATTTTAAAACTATCCGTGTCCATGTCCACGTCCGTGTCCGACCGTATCTGCCTTTTCCAGCTACCCCGTGATCCCTTATCCGATTGAAACCAAATTTGCTACAGAAGTGCCGGCTAGGTAGGGGAGTCCACATTCCAAATTTGAATAAGGCCACTCCAAATGAGAGTGTAGTTTCCCATCCTCCGCCCTCGTCGAGTTTGAGCTGTCGCATGTAGATGTCATTAATGTCATTATTCTCTAATTACTCAAACAGATGTTTTTCCAACTGATGCCATATGTATTGAGAACGAGTTGAGAACTTCATGACAGCTTTAATTCTTACTGTAATTATTAGAGCTGTACCAATAATTGGATCGGCCAAAATATCGGCCACCGATATGGCATTTTTTGCCAATATCGGCATTGGTACAGAACAGTAGGTGGACCGATATCGATACCGATATTTATACAGCAATAGTTTGTACATAAACGGATTATAATATTAGTTTTCTACATTATCCACGTGGCTGTTCAGTGGCAGTGGCTTATTGTTCACTCTACAGCAAGCGCTACACTACAAGAAGCCATACAAATACACGCAATTCTAGTGTTTCTTGCTGGAAAGCTCATCAGTCTTAAATGAAACAGTTATTATATATAGTACCTTTGTAATATAAAAGAGCAGTCACAGGATAACCAAGGAAACCTAGCCTTCACACAAGCCAACAAAATGCGGAGTAATGCAGAAATATCCGTTTAAGGCTTCATAGGAGTATGCATAAAAATGTTTGTGGGTGCCTAATTGTCTGGATTGCACAAAAGAAACCCAAGCCACTATCACCACAGGCATAGAGCGAGCAATGAATACATCCACATGTTGTTGTAGAAAGGTAAATGTACACATTTGCATAGATTATCTATGACTTTTGTTTGTAATGCAAATATCAGATCGGCTATCGGTTATCGGCTTCTTTTGGTGGCATCCATATCGGATATCGGTACATGCAAAAAACCCATATCGGTACAGCTCTAGTAATTATGGTTTTCGTAGTTGCCTCCATGTATGACAACTGCTGTAAAATAATATTGCTAGACTGGACGCTGCTGGAAGCTGATAACAAGTGGAAAATCCAAGAGTTTAATCATGAAGTAAGTCAGTTGTCTTTTTTATACCTAATTAAATGTATATGTGATTTTAAAACGTACAAAATGTATGAAATACACTGTGTTTTGCTAGATTGTTTCTCAGAAGCTTCCCCAAGAGAAGAATGATCACACTGCTGTTGTTGAAATACGTATGGCACAATCTCAACAGTCAAAATTTGTTACTGTGGGTGATTTTAACCTTAATCTGTGTAGTGCAGCTGACCTCATTGGGAAGTACGTCAAGTACTACGTGACAGATAGTGTGACCATCACACAACAGGAACCATCTAAGGCTCCAGTGAATGCTTTTGCAGCTATGATGGCTGCATCAAGAGCTGCTTCTAAAGCTAGTGTGAGTTGCCATTTGTGACTGTATGAAACAGTAAAGACAAGATGTACAATGACTTGCTTTCGTTTGTTAAAGCTTGAAGTGGAACAGTAGTGAAATTAGTAGCGGAACTGCAGCTAGGTGCCTGTCTACCCTAAGGGATGCCTTATGGTACATAGATGGAATGTATGATACACTAAATGAAAGATCCTGTACAGTTCCAGCAGTTTTCAACCAGTTTACAGGGTACAACAAGCCAGAAATCCACAAACACAGGAAACATGCTTGTCACTCTATGTCAAAGGAACAGCTGCTATCCCACTCCAGAGCTCTTTTTACATGCCTTTCCAATCCTTTTTGGGCAAGAGAAACATGGGTTATGCTAAAGAAAGATGTTGAGCAATTGTCACGCTCCCTTGCTTCATATGCAGGCCCGTACCAAGGGGGGGTTCGGTCGAACCCCCTATTGTAAACTGGAAATTTTATTTTTACTGTAAAACGGGTATTAACCATAGCGCTTCGAGGTAATCTGTGTACATAGAAACCACTTTAATGATGTATGAATATAGACAGTGGTTTTCTCTCTATCGCTAAGGCTTCTATTATTCTACTTACAGTATCTATCCATCAAGCCATCCATGACCACACTGCACTGAGAGCTACTATTAATATTATTTCGTTTAATTCCGATCGTAATTTGTTAAATATTTTCTAACAATATCCCGGAATAGCAATGATGAGCACCAGACTTGATGGACACTGTGACTGATAGACTGTTAACTATATAACACAAGTAAGCCTGGCTTGTTGCATGTGAGTCTGTCAGTTGTTTTCATATTAACCTTATTGTGGTTATCATCCATGTTTGGACAATGGTGAAATGTAAGATTTAGCTTATAGCTGAAATGAATGACCCTGAGCAGTCTTAGAAATGCTGGAGTGTACATGCACTACAACAGTATTTTAATCTTTTGTTCGCATTAGTGTGTGATGGGCCCATGCATATTGAGAGGGATTTGTGTCAACACAATGATGTGTGAGAAGTTTATTTAATCAGTGCATGCATTTCTGCATTTAAGCAATTTGAGGCTATCCTCAGGACATTGAATATTAAACCTTTGTAAGCGTCTGGGATCGCCTAACGCTTCAATTTAGAACCCCCCCTTTTGAAATTCCTGTGTACGGGCCTGATATGCTGATCTTTTACTTGATAAGAGAGCACGGATCCAATCTATTCACTCTTCAAGAGAGGTGACCAGAACTATTGCTGAAAACTCATCTATTTCATACATTGAAAATTGCCGTCAACCATCAGTTATTTTGCCATCAATATCGGAGCAGATAAACCAGATTGAGCCAAACACACCCTTGGATCTAAGACCATTACTCCCAGATGAATGTAGAAGGCGCTATAAGTGGATTCAAAAGCTTAAAGATGGCCTTCAAATACCTATTATTCATGTACAATACTCTCCAGGAAGCAACATTGGGGACTTGCACTGGATTTGGCAGTGTACAGCTACCAATATTGATGATGCTTTAAAGAGTTGCACACCAATCATTGAGCACCTGAAAAAGGATATTCCACAGTACCACACACAAGCAATGAGAAAAGATGCATTTGAACTATTTGGATTGGTATCTCCGAAAACCAAGAAATCTGTGGTTCAATGTTTGTACAAAGAACTTGTGTGCGATTCTTCTGCTTCAACCAACCTATCTCAAGAAGAAATCGATCAGTGTGTGCAAACAATGTTTGATCTGGAGGATGCATCATTTGTGTATGATCTGAGAACTTTCTATGGAGAAAAAGCCACAGTTTTGGACTTGTGCAAAAGAGTACATCAAAGAAGATGTTGGTACAGCTGTTTATGACAGGCGGCACTCTACAATTGTCCACACTGCCAAAGCCATCTCAGTACGAGACCTCCGTGAAAAAGTTGCTGAGAGATGTCCACCCAACACTGCAGTACCAAGTGATGAATGGATTTGTTTGCAATTTTCTCCTTCTTGCCAGTCATCACACACACGATTAAGATACACTGGATGCTTGAATGTAAAGCACATGGTCCAGCAGAGACAATGGAAAAAACAACATGAAGATTCCCATTATGCTGCTTGTTTGTTTCGCTATGAAAGAGAGTATGCACTACTGGTTAAAAATCATGCAATTTTTGCTTGCATTAATGACAAACACCGAATAAAAGTTGGTGAACCAGGTAACCCTGTTTCATCAGCCAAATGTGGAAGACAAGTAATTGTACAATCAGGTACATCCTTACAAAGTTCCGACCATGATTTTACCACATTCAGTATAATCCCTTCTGTTGTCCTCTTGTGAGAAATTCCTTCCGAAATTAGTGGGTTGTGGTATCATGGTGATGTCAAAGTGATGTTAAAGGAAGGAGCATTTGAACCATCTTCACCTTTAAGGTATTCTGCAGAACTAGCAAATGCTATTAGCAACCAAGTGGAAACCAAACCTGTTCTGTTCATCTATTCAGATGGAGGTCCTGATCATAGGGTAAACTATGTGTCTGTGAAGATAGCTCTAATAGCATTATTCCGGAAACTTGATCTTGTGTGCTGTGAGAACAGCCCCCTATCATTCCTACAGAAATCCTGTGGAGAGGATTATGGCAATCATCAATATTGGTTTGCAAGCCATAGCTTTGGCTAGAAGAGAAATGCCACAAGAAATGGAGGCAGAAGCAGAGAAGTGCAACTCAATGAAAGCACTTCGAGCAGTAGCACAAAGAAACCCAGAATTTAGAGAAGCAGCCTTGGACTCCATTACACCTGTAAAGATTGTACTCACTGATATTGCTCAAAGGTTGGAACTGAAGGAAAGGAAGTTCAGTGTTTTCACAGCAGCAAGTGCTAAAGAATTAGATGACTTATGGACTGCACTCCTATCAGTTGATGAGGAGTTCCCACATGGAATAAGTGACAAGTTCAGCGCAAAGGAATTAACTGATAGGTTGATAAAGTTCATTGACCATTGTTGTGTCCAGAGACACTACTTTTTTGACATCATCAAGTGTGGTAAAGAATATTGTGACATCTGCCTCCCACCAAGATTTGCACCTGACATCTTTTCAACTCTCAAGCACCTTCCAGATCCAGTTCCTGGACTAGATGACCACTATAAGAAGTTTCTAATGTTTTTGGAACTAAAACAACTGAGGAACACCGTCCTTCCAGTAAAAAGAAAGCACAAAGGGACAAATCACTTCCTTTCTCAGCCAGCATTCAACATGTGAAAAATATTGAAATGATGTTAATGTGTGATGAGTGTGAGATGTGGAAATTACTGTATGCAAAAAGGAAACTCAAAAAGCAGGAGAGACTTGAAGTAGAGCGTGGACTCAATGGATTGTCATTCTCATGTGGTACACAGCTTCAAGATACTGATTTGCCAGACTACGTGAAGGAGATTGTGTTTACTAAGAAGCTGACTTGTGAAGATCCAGTCGAAAAGTTGTACTATTCAGCAAAGTATGAAGACATATGAGTATATTGTTCTGGTCCTGTCGATCCATGGAGTGACACCGAGATGTACTATCCCCAGTGCAAAGGTTGTGAAGAAAATTTCTAATGCAATAATGAGTAGAAAACACTAAGAACAGTTACTATAGTATTGTGTACCATGTGTCTGACTTGACTTCCTTTAGTTGATTGTCCTTACTGTTGTAATGATATTGATTTTGTTAAATATGATATTATTAAAAATAATTTATTTAAAAGTGATAATTAGCCTCCCACCCGTGCCATATTTTGAAAGCATCCGGACGGAAAACTATGAGATAATAAAGGTAAGAAGCAGTACACGTACCGTGACGATGCAAAACGCGTTCCAACAAGGAAAGCAGACCGAAAATTTTAAATTCGGACACAACTAGGCTTATCTGTATTGCATTATATACTATATGCCTCACCTTTGCCCTTTTTTCAATGCTATCATAGGGAAACACTACCTCGCCCAATACCTCCCTGTACAAAGTCCCCACACTAGCACAGCCATTTTGTTTTGCGACGTTAGAAAATGTCATTGCGGATATCGTCCATAGGGCTGAAATTTGGCACACTTAAAGGGCTCATTAAGGCGAATCTTAGTACCATGTTTGGTAGGAATCCTATGAACATTCATGGAGTTATGGCCGATTATTTGCGTAAAATAAGGTCCAAGGTCTGTCACGCCCACAGGGTAAACCCCTTGGTAAAAATTGCTATGTAGATGGAGAAACCATCGTAGGAGTGCCTTTTTGTGGTTTGAAAGGAATTCAGGTAAAGGCCATTGAGATATGACACAAAACCCAACCTGTGTCGCAATTACGCGATCGATCTTTAAAAAAAAGCTATTAGTTTTCACACCTACCAGGCAAATCGCTTAGAGAAATGAGCTGAAAATCGGTGTGTAGCTGGAATAATTATTATAGAAAGTCCTTGCAGTAGTACAGAAGAATCAGATTACAAACCACTGAGTTATGAGCCGAAAGTCAACTACGTGTAGCAAATGAGAGATCAAGATACTCTAATAGAACAGTCACCCTAATAGAACAATCACCCTAATAGAGCATTCAGCTACATTTATAACTTACTCCATCATAGAATTGTATTATGTAGCAAGTTATTCTGTAGGCAGTTCAGCTACAAACAGTTAATCTTATAGACAATTCAGCGTCACTCTGTAGAGAGTTCAGCTACAAATACGTCGCTATAGAGATTCAGAACATTATAAGTCACACTGAAGAGAGTTCAGCTATAAACAAGTCACCTTGTAGAGAGTTCAGCTACAACAAGTCACTCTGTAGAGAATTCAGCTACAAAAACGTCACTGAGTAGAGAGTTCAGCTACAAAAAAGCTACCCAGCAGAGAGTTCATCTAGATTAACTACAAACAAGTTACTTTATACAACGTTCAGCTACAAGTAATCACTCTCTACAGAGTTTAGCTACAAACAAGTCACTCTGTTGTAGTATAAACAAGTCACCCGTGTAGCTGGAGAGTTCAGCAACCAATCAAAAAAACCACCTTGTAACGAGTTCAGCTATACAAACAAGTGACAACTCTATAGAGAGATCAGCTAGAAACAAGTCATGCAGTAGAGAGATCAGCTAGAAGACATCACCTTATCAAGAGTTCAGTTACAAAGAAACCACCATGTAAAGAGTTCAGCTGCAAACAAATCACCCTGTAGAGAGTTCAGCTACGAACAGATCACCCTGTAGAGAGTTCAGCTAGAACCAATTTTCCCTGTAGAGAGATCAGCTAGAAAAAATCATCCTGTAGAGAGATCAGCTAGAAGGATCACCTTGTAGAGAGTACAGCTACAAACAAATCACCCTGCAGATAGTTCAGCTACAAACAAGTCACCCTGTAGAGAGATCAGCTAGAAGAAAGAGAGTTCAGCTACAAAGAAACCACCATATAAAGAGTTCAGCTGCAAAAAAATCACCCTGTAGAGAGTTCAGCTACGAATAGATCACCCTGTAGAGAGTTCAGCTAGAACCAATTTTCCCTGTAGAGAGATCAGCTAGAAAAAATCATCCTGTAGAGAGATCAGCTAGAAGGATCACCTTGTAGAGAGTACAGCTACAAACAAATCACCCTGCAGATAGTTCAGCTACAAACAAGTCACCCTGTAGAGAGATTAGCTAGAAGAAAGAGAGTTCAGCTACAAAGAAACCATCATATAAAGAGTTCAGCTGCAAAAAAATCACCCTGTAGAGAGTTCAGCTACGAATAGATCACCCTGCAGAGAGTTCAGCTACAAACAATTCACCCTGTAGAGAGATCAGCTAGATGAAGTCACCTTGTAGAAAGTTCAGCTACAAAGAAACCACCATGTAGAGAGTTCAGCTGCAAACAAATCATCGGTAGAGAGTTCAGCCAGAAACAAGTTCACCCTGTAGAGAGATCTGCTAGAAACAAGTCACCCTGTAGAGAGATCAGCTACAATGAAACCATCCTGTAGAAAGTTCAATTACAAACAGATAACCCTATAGAGAGTTCAAGTCACCATATAGAGAGATCAGCTAGAAACAAGTCATCCAGAGATCAGCTAGAAACAAGTCATCCAGAGATCAGCTAGAAACAAGTCATCCAGAGATCAGCTAGAAACAAGTCACCCTGTAGAGAGATCAGCTAGAAACAAGTCACCATGTAGAGAGATCAGCTACAAAGAAACCATCCTGTAGCTACAAACAAGTTACACTATAGAGAGATCAGCTAGAAACAAATCATCTTGTAAACACTTCAGCTGAAAACAAATCACCCTGTAGAGCATCCACCCTGTAGAGAGTTCAGCTAGAACAAGTCACCTTGTAGAGAGTTCAGCTAGAACAAGTCACCTTGTAGAGAGTTCAACTACAAAGAAACCACCATGTAGAGAGTTCAGCTGCAAACAAATCAATCTGTAGAGAGTTCAGCTAGAAACAAATCATCCTGTAGGGAGTTCAGCTAGAAACAGATCACCCTGAAAAGAGTTCAGCTACAAACAATGAAAGTTTCAGCTACAGTTCAGTGATGTAAGAAGTCACCTTATTAACTACAGTATGGGATAATCATTCAGTGTTAAATATACAAATAATTATTTATTCAGACAAATACTATACACACAAATATTTCCTTTGTTCCACAATTCCTGCAGTAAAGAAAAACAACAAGTTAAAAAGAAGCACCAAAGCCAGTTTATGGCCAGCTTTGTGGCTTGCAATGTAAAAAGAAGTGATATCTAAACCAAAACAGCCAAGCTGTAAAAAAAGAATGCAGCCCCCAAAAAGGCCAAGGTGAAAAAAGATGTGAAATCCAAGGTAGTGGCCAAGAAATGGCTGTGATGGTAGGTTAATGGCAAAGATTTTAATTACAACAATTCAGGTGAAATTGGTACTGAATCCTAGTGGAGGAGGCAACGCAAATTCACCTGAATTGTCATAATTAAATTTTTTGCCATTAACCTACCATCACAGCCATTTCTTGGCCACCACCTTGGATTTCACATATTTTTCACCTTGGCCGCACTCTTTTTTTACAGCTTGGTTGTTTTGGTTTAGATAAAATTTTATCACAATAACTAAATTAATTTTTCATGACCGGTTTTGGGACTTACAATTACAAAAAAGAATTGATATCTATACCTTAGCTGTGAAAAAAGGGTGCAGCCCCCAAAAAGGCCAGGGTGAAACATTAGCCAAGCAAATTGAAGCAATGGCTGTAATGATATCAATCATTTTAATGAACAAAATAGCATATGCACCATAGCAGCCATTTCTTGGCCATCACCTTTGAGTTTGACCCCCACAATTTTTTTCAATATGTTGGGTTTTTTTCCTTGTAACTTTATAGTTCTCACTGTGATTTCTTTTAAACCACAAAAGGTTAGAACTATGAAGGTTCACCTATACACAGACCAATTTCATTAGGCAGTTTACCCTGCAAGTGTCTACATGGTGATTTGATTCAGACATATTGATTTCTATATCACATAAGAAACTTCAGTACTGAGACCTTACAAACAGTTAACAAATATACAGCCACAACACATTCAACCCACTGTTCTTGCTGTAGGATTATCAGCTTGTCTTGAATATTTTGGAATACCTCCATTTCATCAACAATAGGATCTTGCACACCATTGTAATTCAAACTGAACAAGTTTTCTAAGTTGGAAATCTCATGAGGAATCTTAAGCTGTGCATTATAGCTGATATCCAAATCAGTCAAATCTTGTAAATCGACAAGACGTTCAGGTGTTTGTTTTAAATTACAATTTGATATATAAAACCTTTTCAAATTTGGGAAGAAAACATGATCCTTCTTCATTTCTTTATCACAGATGGCAAGACTACCGAGGCTAGCATTGTTGGATAGCCTTAGTGAACTGAGTAAACGCAAGTCCTTGTGTTCCATGCAAGTACTTTTTACAGTAAGTCGAACATCAGTGCAAAAGAGCTTATGTTTGCTATACTGCAAAAAATTGTTACTAATGTCTAATTCCTTAAGGGGAATAGGCAACTCGTTTATTGCACAGCAGGACTCTAGCTTGTTATTAGAAAGATTTAAATATTCCAACCTTGGAAAGAAAACTGCAAGTAGTTTAGGAAATGTGGCAATTTCACAGTAACTAGCATTTAAATGACATAGTAAACAATCAGTCTTGACAACTTTACTGGTAATAGGATCCATACATCCAGCACTTACTTTGCCGTGAACTACATTGATGGAATTTGGCAGGGTGGCAGCTGATCCCATAATTTGAAATACAATTTCATCATCAATGTTAATGCTATCCAAGTTAGTATAAGAGACATCAAATTTTTTAATACTCTTTGTGTTCCACCATTTATCAGGTAACGATTTTAATGGATTATGAGACACATTCAATGTCTCCAAACAAGGCAATTTAAATACTTCTGTTGGAAGCATTTTAATTGAGTTATAAGAGATATTCAGTTTCTGCAGTCGATTTGGCCAACAGCTTCTTGGTGCATGTGAAAGTGGCAATGTTGACAATTTATTGTTTTGCAAGTTCAGTTTATATACACTCAGCTTAAAGAATTTAATTGGCAGTGAAGATAGCCTGGTGTCAGATAAATCAACAGAGGTTATGCGATGATCATTTAATACCTCCTCAAAATCAACCAGCAAATCAATAAGATTGTGGTTTCCCGATTTTGAAAGAATCAGTGACAAAGGGGTAACAAAATACTGTATGACTGTATCATCGGGAAGTGGTATTTCATGTTTTTGCTTTTTCCCTAATGCAATGTAATGTGAAATTCCACTTTGAGTCACTAAAACTTCAAACAACTTTGGATTCCCAATTTGAGAAGCAGTAAAAATCGGTGAACCCTGATAGCTCTTCACCGAGTTAGGGTCACTGTCAAACAACAGATGAGCAATACTATCAAATTTATCTCTTTGATGCATGATCAGTATTTGTGACACAATATGATGTCTCTCAGTGAAGACAGCCCTAACAACACACATAATATATACACATAATTACATTATGTATTACGATTGATGTACCTTTGTACGTGCACCCACCATATTCTGTATCTTTAAAACATAAAATGATAAAAGGACTCACTTGTGATTAAATAGCTATGGGTCTAAATTTTTACACAGAAAACATACTTAGTGCAGGTAATATCAACATCTTAGGCCTTTACAAGTCCTTCTGGTATACAGGCTCTGCCTTTACCAAGTACTTTAATCATAATAAAAAAATGTTTAAAAGTGCATATCTAACATACTCTGTTACAACACTCAATCACTTATATAGATAGGACATTTATTAGGTGTTTGATTTTATTAAAACTGACACTGACATATTTATCTTTGATATATAATCAATATCTGTGGGTATCCCACAGATCACAAAAACTGTATATCAAGGACTAACCAATGAAATAGTGTTTTGTGTACAGCATTAATTTCATGTTTCTTGTATTCCAGAGCTGATGAACGTCTGCTAACTTGACACTGCATATTTCCAAGTACTTCTACATGTGTAAGTGCATGTGTATAAGTACAATGAGGTTTACATCATACCTAGCAGTGCTGCAGCAATCTTGTTACCATTTTCTTCGGTAATTATTTGAGCAGTTTTTCCTTGTTTACTTATGATTGTAGGGTCACCTCCTTGTTCATATAAGTGAGTCAGCACTTCCAAAACAGTATATTTGTTGCCCTGTGTACCACATTATGTAAATCATTGCACCAATACAATCAGTGAATGTCTGTAAGTAAAAACATGGTTTTACTATATTATTTAAGGTCAGCTTCACATAGACCCCATATGCTGTAATTATCATAAATTGCAGGGCAGTAACCAGGAGGGGATTCTCCTTTGATATGGTTCCAACAATTGTGTGCCCTCTGCACCTTGACTTTCCTATTACCTTCAATCAGGCAAGTAATCTTCTTGTTGATGCAATGAAACTATATCGAGGCATTAATTTTCCCTGTCAGCACTTTCCTTGAGCAACATATTTAGATGCCAAAAATTTATTTAAGCACTTACGCTCGGTGGATACCTGTAACTGTACAATAGGTTCAATGTCATACCTATTAATGTGATTAATAACAATCGCGTACCAAGACCATGCCTCTTAGCAATCTATTAACTTGATCACGATGACACCCCCCTTATTATTAGTCTAGCTGTATAGCACAATGAAAATATGAAATAGTGACACCCTCCCTGATACAGACTTGCGATACTCTAATACAGTAGTCACCCTAATAGAACAGTCAGACATGTATAGCTGTATGCTATAAAAAAAGTAACATATTAATTTTTTAAATGAAGTAGGGATCCAAGCAATAAAAAGTAGTGAAAAAGTGAGGGATTTTTCCACCGAGCTATGCTGTAATACCATCATTCATGGCTTGTTTCACTACTTTTATTGCTTGGATCCCTACTTCATTATTAAATATCATTAAGTACTTAATAAGTAGGGATTGCATGGTAAGAAATCATGGTTTCGCAAATTTTCGCACCTTAAAAAAACAGCCTTGCAATACATTTTACCCAAAAAAAACCACCTGGAATGCATGTAACGATGCTGTACCTTGGATAAACAAAGCGAAAAGTCGAATGTTTCGATGTACAGTGAGTTTTAAAATTTTCTAAATTCACCTGGATGTTGTCTGCCTGACTGCCTGTTGTAAGACCTGGTTGCACTAGGTGTACGGTTCCAGAAATTTCAGACAGCCAAGGTAACGACAGCGGATTCACGAATCTGTTGTTCCGATTACGTTCTGTCCCCACCATACTGTTTACTTTCATCATTCTTTCGCTTCTTTGTTCTTCTTGAAGGATAATTAATAGTTGTGGCGCTTAATAGTTGCAGCACGCGGCACAGCCCAAACACGTGATTGTACATGTGCATAAGATGAGGGTGAACAAGTGTAGTAGCCAAGGAGTTGTCTCTAGAATTTATTAATGCTGGGTAGTTGTTTTATAATGTTACCAGTTTAGTTTTTTTTGCGAGGTAGCTAGCTAATAATGCCTTTGAGGGGCAGATCCACCTCGAGATTCAGGCCTCTAAAAGTGAGGGTTCCACTCTTAATGGTGGACTCTCCAGCAACGTTTTACTGTTAAATCATCTACATCTAGGCCATTAGAAATGCAGCTGAAGCCTTTAACAGTTACTGTAATAGCTTTAAAAGACAAAATGATAATTATTTTTAGAGGAGCTTATTGCGTATGAAGGTAAAAGATAGCTCCTTCAAGTGATATTAATACTATGTGGAAAACAAAGAGTATAATAAAGCTAGCTAGCTAGACATAAAAAGTAAACAAACTAGCTATTAAAAGATTAAACATTTAAAAGGAAGTAGAGATTGATATAACAATTATACATATACTACGAAATATAAGGAAACAAGCTCAAAAATGATACAGCTGAAATGAGAAATGATCCATGCAATAAAAAGTAAGGAAACAAGATTAGATGACTACTTGCTAAAATTAGGCACACTTTAATGCATACTTTTAGCTAGCATCTTGAAATGAGACCATCAAATTAGTCAAAAGCAGGGATTAAAGTGTGTCTCATTTTAGTAAGTAGTCATCTACGTAATCTCTTTTTATTACATGGATCGTTTCTCATTTCAGCTGTATCATTTTTGAGCTTGTTTCCTTACTTTTTGTTATCTATAGCTGTCATTGAGAGCCTAGCTCAATAGCATCAGTAATTCGAGATACTCTAATAGAGCAGTTAAGATCGAGATACTCTAATAGAGCAGTCACAGTATTTAGCAGTGTAACAAGCTACATGTGTAGTTATAAATAGGAAGATATTGTTGGTGGAGGGCAACTATTGCCAGCAGGTTGTGACCTCTTTTTTTTGTCTTCAACGTACAGCTAGGCCATGACACCACCACCAAGCCCCCAGGCCCCCTTAAATAAAGGTGTCTCCTCTGCCCCTGATATCAATCCCTATTTCCTTTTACATTTTTAATTTTTAATAGCTAGTTATTACTGTAACAGTTGAAGGTCTGACAGAAACTTGTGCTGCAGCTTTTTGACTATCTAACCTAATAAAAATATATTGGAGACTTTGACAAGTGAACCTAGGGTGAAACAGAAAATGGGCCAAAGTAAGTAAAAAAAAATGCTGGATTCAAACTACAGGCTACCTAATGTCTAGCCAGGCACCACACTCAGTTTCCTCTAAGATTGATGGATTGTCTTCCTTTAAACCTATCATGCAGTTTTGGGCTTTCTTGCCCAAAAATATCACCCTAAAACCAGCCTCAAATTTCCTTCATAACAGCTTGGCAGTATTGGTTACGCATAGCCAAGCCCAAAAATGCCTTCAGAGTGACCCCAAACCCTTCCAACAACCTTCTATGGAATTTAAAAAAATTTCTATTTAACTGAATTTTCTACTGACTAGCTAACTTACTAACTAACTAACTGATGCCTTCAGCTAAGCATAACTCAACAATGGATAAGGCTACGGCTTGATTTTTTCACTGTTCAACGTCGCTTCGTCCCAATACGTGCCTTTTCGCCTACCACAGTATGCACAATGCACATATCATGGACTTACCTTTGTCCTCCTTTGTGTTCCAGTTCTTTTTGCTGACAACACAAGGTTTCAGTTTGCGATAGCACAATATGGCTTCCCTCTGTGCCATGTTTTTTGCCTGTATTTTCTGTAGCGACTGGATTCACTGCAGGGAAGTTTCTTGTACTGTTCTTCATCTGTAACGAACGCTGTGTAATGAGCGGAGCATAGCAACAAACAAAGTGTAATGATCACCTCACTTTTCAGTGCATAATTGATTATTGGGGCACGCGTTCAGATGCAAAATTATTTTATGGAATGCCTAGCGTCATTCTTTCTTTTAATGTGGTACACGTGGATTCAGTAGTCATAATTGTGTTATAAAAAAGTAAACAAACAAGTAGAAGGAAAAATGAGGAATTTTAGCTGGATTTGGGATTAATGAACAAAAAAAGCAGGGAAACAAGGAACAGCTAAAATGTTGTGAAACAAGGGAGGTTGCCTATACCTGCAGATATACTAGTGGACATGTAATCCCTAATTCAGTCATGGATACAGACTGAAGAGTAGGGATTGAATGTCCACTAGTATATCTGCAGGTATAGGCAACCTCCCTTGTTTCACTTCAGAGAGTATTTTGGGCCTCTAATTCCAATATTACAGTAACATACGTAAATACAGAGTCAGTGTAGGCAGTAATGGTACATGATTTTCGCTGTGCACAAGTCTGTCCTCTGTGTGCTCATGCAGCAATTA
This sequence comes from Dysidea avara, assembly GCF_963678975.1. NCBI lineage: Eukaryota > Metazoa > Porifera > Demospongiae > Dictyoceratida > Dysideidae > Dysidea > Dysidea avara. The sequence continues at coordinate 8,488,344 of NC_089280.1, forward strand.
GAAATGCTGTATATAGTTCATGTTAGGACAAGCTATCATCTATGACACAGTACAGTCTTTATGTGCAAAATGCATAAAACTGTTCAGCTATACCTTCTTTAGTACACAACTTTCAGCAGCATAATGAATAGCAGTCTATAAAAAAGAACATTTATGAATGATAAACATCTAAGTAGGTACCAATAGTATAGCAGTATAGCACACAAATATGGTCTTTTTGTGCACTTTGTGAGAAAAGCATCAAACTTGGCACAATGACTGTGCTCCCAATGACATAATTTTTGGTTGCATATTGGACCTTTATGCCCATTATTACATTGCAAATTCATTAATTTTCCCTGAAGCATTATTTTACACCGTTAAAACATGGTTTTAAATCAAAGGTCTTGTTAAAACAACTCGGTTTTTATTTGAAATTTTATTTCACTCCTAAGTTATGATAGTTTACATTAGCCATACCTTCTCATAGATAATTTACACCTCAAGGGCAAATAAATTCATAGAATTTATGACTAATAAAAATGATCATAATGTTGGAATGGAATGAGCTATTCACTTCAAACAAAAATTTCTCAGATTAACATCTTTAATTTGGATGATGTTTAATAATGTTAAAATAATGCCTCAGGGAGATAAAGACAAAAATGACTAATTTTCAGTACAAAAATGGCTGCGAAGATCACCAAAGGTCAAGTGTGCAATGGCAATGTATCAAAAATACATGTTATTGTTAGAAGTACAATTGATATGAAAAGTTTCATACTTTTCTCACAATTGACATAACTTTCACACTACGCCACTTTATAAAAGTACTGATGTACATGTGCATCATACACATGCATGTGTACTACACACATTTTATATGTGCAGTACAGCTCACAGGTAACGTCACAAGTATACACGTGTAAGTAATGCTCGTGTCTTCTCGCAGGATCATTCTTTTGCAATGTACTGTACAAGACCTGTGGAAAATCACGTGGATATGCACTAGCCTCACCACACATGAGAACACTCGCCACTGAGTTTAGTAACTTAATACAACACTTAAATCACATAAGCGTTTGTGACCGGTCCCATATGTTCGTGCAAAGTTAGCTAGCTAATTTTACAGTAGAATGCATTAAACACACGCTGGGCCCACAGAACACAATGGGTGGAATACGAAGTGGAATATTAAGGAAATCAAAAAAAAATCTGTAAATTTTAAAGTGCTTGTTTGACAATGAAGGAAAGTGATAACACCAAAAACCTTGGTAGCATCGTAATCCCCAAAGCAAGAGGAGTTTCACATCTTTATTTCGTGTCAGTACTCCCAAGGAGATAGAAGATATCAGCGTCAGTCTGCCTTGCGTTGGACGAGCGGTTCACTATCTCTTTTTCTCATGTTCGTTCGCCTTCACCGGTTCCTCCTGGTCGTAGGAAAGGCGTGGAAGACAAAACTTACCCAGCAATGGATTTGCTTGTTTATGGAGAATTTGATGGTGCACGTTGCATCTTGGTAGAGGACTGCATTCGTACGTTATGATCATTTTATTAAGCACCTATAGTTTATTGTCACTGTACAAATCAATTTTTTGCTGTTGCCACTTTGTAGCGCTGAAACTTCAAAATTTCTTGGCTTATAAACTTGAAACTTCATTTCTTCAGCTATCTAGATAAGGAAAATATTAATTTGAAAAATGCATTAACTGGGGTTCTGTGGCATTATTTGGCAAACAGTCCATCTAAGTCTACGGTAGCTACTGCTAGCAGTCCGTGACAGGTCAAGTCGGTAGCTAAGTGACCAAGTATTCGGTAGCTACAACACAGGCATTGCAACAGGAGGCCTCACAGCTGGCGGAACAGAGCCAGCGCTGCCTCCCGACACCATAGGTGAGTCCTGTTATCTCGTCTTGCGTGACGCTCTCGAGTAAAGTTTGCTATCGCGGAGCATTACTTTAGCCTTGTTGTATCCACGTGGGTCACTCAAGCGCACCTCATGCGCGTCCTGTGTGTACATGCAACATTACCTGTGAGCTGTACTGTACATACATGCACAAACATACATATTCCATAAATGTAAGAATTCATGCTAACTCAATGATCTTTATGCACTAAAGGAGGCATAAATAGTTACATACTGTAATTGTAATCAAAGTTGATTATTAAAAAAAATTTTTTCTAAGGTGTTAAACCAATGCATCATAGTGCAGCTCCACTGTTCAGCATACAGTAATTGACCAGGTATCTACTGAGCACAAGCACTTTAAATAATTTTTTGGTGTACAAATATGCTGCTCAAGAAAAGTGCTGATAGGGAAAATAACTCCTCGGTATGGTTTCATTGCTGGGTGGTGGCAAGGGCAAACATATGCTGAAGATGATGACCAGCCTGATTGAAGATAAAAGGATAAACAAGGCACAGAGGGTACACACTCATCGGAACCCCGAAAGGCACATGCCACTGGTGAGTTTGTTATTGTGGCATAAAATGGTGGCCACACGCTGCTTTGTTTGGCCTCCAGCCTTGCGACTGTGGTCAAGCAGGCACAAAAATTCAAGTTTCAGTGATTTTAAAAAATTCTATATCTGGTTGTGTGCAAGTGTTTTCTTGTTTTTAATGCTGTATTTGATGTTAGATGGGTTACTATTATTCCGTAAAGGTGATTTTTCATCATGGATGTTTTTTAGATGATTTTTAAAGGAAGCATTTAAGGCTGCTCGTGTTACTTTTGGGGCGATCCCTACTTAAACAGTACTGCCATACTGTTTGACATTTGTAGTTAGAGCCTGTATTTGTATATGATACAACTTGTGCTTGATACAATCTTACTTTTCCATTTAAACCCTTGGCATTGATTACTTCATATAGTAATTTTCTTGACAATTCTACAAAAATAATTATGCACACAATTAAAAAATTAAGGTACACATGTATAATACTACATTCTCTTACCAGGTGTTTGAAACAGCTTGATCACATCCAAGCTAAGGAAATGTGCAGATTGCTGGACAACATGCACAAGTGCAGGTCTAGCACCCTCATTGATGTGTTGTAGATTATTTAACCACTGTGACACTATCAAAGACTTGTTGGTCTTAATAGCATCCAACACTGTATCTGGTATCTCTAACATCGCAGAACTATATTATATAATCCTAAAGTGGATGAAATTATGAAAATTAATGCATAAGGTTTATATCATGAATATACATGTATAGCACCAATATTTCTAGGCATCTAGACTATGACTAATCAACAGAACTGAGTATAGTATAATAAGTAGGGATCGGTAAGAAATAATACGGTTTTGTAAATTTTCACACTTTAGAAAACAGCCTTTGCAATACATTTTTCCAGAAAAACCACCTGGAATGCATTAGCACAACTGTAATGATGCTGTACCTTGGTTAAATATATTGAAAAGTTGACTGTTTCAATGTACAGTGAATTTTAAAATTTCGAAATTCACCTGCATTTCATCTGCCTACCTGCCATAAGACCCAGTAACACTAGGTGTACATGCAGCTCCAGAAATTTCAGGCTGCCAAGGTAATGATGGCAGATTCACGAATCTTTTGTTTCGATTAGGTTTAGTCCACTGTACCATGCCGTTCATCATTCATTGGCCTTTTCCTTCTTCCCAAAAGATTATTGATAGTTGCAGTGGGTGTATCTGCACAGATGATTTTTGCACACTAACACGTCAGCCATAGTAAAAGGAGAGAGTAAGGGTGTAGTATTCAAAGAGTCCTTGTCTTAACATTGTGCAGCTGTTTTAACTACGGTTAGTCTTTTTGCGAGGTAGCTCTAATCATGCCTCTGACAAAACGCTACAACAAAAAGTGCTATGCTGAAAACAAAGAGAAGATAGCAGACAACAAGAAGAAAAAAATATCAAGAAGAGTTATAGAATAGCCATGCAGACAGTGCAGCATGAAGCCGCAAAACTTACATGAAGGACCCAGAGAAGAGTCGTGCTAACAGTGCAGCACAGAGTAGGGAAGGTTACATGAAATGACCCGATATTTTAAATGTTTTGGGGAGGCCATGACCTACCTGTCAGGGGTAGATCCAGGGGGGGGGGGGGGGGGGGGGCTTTGGGGGCTGAAGCCCCCCCCCCCCCCCCCCCTTCCTATTTAGGCTTTACTTGATCAATGTGCTGAGTATTATAATGAAATTTTGTCTTAGCATAATTATATGATCACTAATAATACAAATACTCATAAAACCACCTTATAATCTTTCCAAGGTATTATCAGTGGATTTATGCTAAACTTTATGCAACAAGGACCTGGATCAGCATTGGAGGTGTACAAGATCGAGATACTCTAATAGAGCAGTCAGCTAACTACTCTAATAGAACATTCACTGGAAACATGTAGTTGGTTCTGTTATGGAATCAGTTTTTCCAAATCTGCCTGCACCTATACATACAATGAAGTGCATTGGTCTGTTTAAAGGGCTTCATTCATCTACTTGTGTAGTTAATATGTATGGCAATACTTAATTTAGGTACACAATTTCCACTGAAAATGCTCTCAGATTCAATCTTGTATTGCTCAAATTTCAAAATTTTCCACTTTCAACATTCTTATTCTAACATGCACCTATTCAGTGTTGTGCAATGGTGAGAGGGGTACATCATGTACTTGGTTGTCTGTACCTACCCAAACTTTTCCATTAGCAAAATGCTTCAGAGAGCCATACCTATAATCTAAAGACAGTATATAAAATATCTACAGGCAGAAAATATTATGAATTTTATGTGGAAATGTCTCCAAATTGCAGTATTTTAGCATCTATTTTCAAAATTTTCCTGGGGGGGGGGGGCATGCCCCCAGACCCCCCTAGTTCCAGCATGCTTTGCATGCTGGGAAACGTGCTTCGCACATCTCTACCCAAGAAATTAGTACCTTGATTAGCCCCCCCTTTTATAAATCCTAGATCCGCCCCTGCCTATAGTGTATGAAATGTTGTGATTGTGTAATATAGCTAGCAAGCTAGACTTAAAAAGTCAACAAACTAGCTATTTTAAAAAATTAAAAATTTATAAGGAAGTAGGGATCGATGTAATGCACATTCTATAAAAAGGAAGGAAACATGCTCAAAAATGTTATGTACAGCTGAAATGAGAATGATCCACACAACAAAAAGTAAGGAAACAAGTCCAACAAGATTAGATGGTTACTTGCTAAAATAAGACTTGTACATTTTAATGCCTACTTTTGGCTAACATCTCGAAATAGGACTAGCTATATCAAATTAGCCAAAAGTATATAGGCATTAAAATGTGTCTCATTTTAGCAAGTAGCCATTGTTGGACTTGTTTCCTTACTTTTTGTTGCATGGATCATTTTCATTTCAGCTGTAACATTTTTGAGCTTGTTTCCTTACTTTTTGTAGCATGTATATTATATCAATCCCTACTTCCTTTTAAATTTTTACTTTGTTTAATAGCTAGTTATATAACAGCTTACAGTGACCAGTACTGAAGGTCTGACAACAACTTAAGAGAACATACCTGTTGCACATTTGCTACAATAAATCAAAATACATATATTGCAGGTAAAATTGATAACGAGGGTATGACTCTAGACACTACAATTGGGAAAAAGAAAATGACAGGTTGAAAGAAAAAAAGAAAATGGCAGGTTGATTGCCACAGAGGCTTAAAAGTATAAGTAACATAAATACCACACTAGGTATTTCTGCCAAAAACAATGTGGCATACATATGTATATTATATACCTTCATGTATAAAAGCCTTAACTGCAGGGATTGCTTAATAATACAGATTCAAAAGATATCCACTAACTCTACAAAGATTTTTAAAATACTCAATTGCAGTTAACATAAGGTAATCATGTAAAAAAAGAAATCCTGGTGATAAAACTACTAGTGAACACACAACTATGCCAATAACATTAACACAGCATGGTGTTACTGTTGATATAGGCTCTCACACCCTCCTATGCCATTTGATACAATTGATAGCTTAGTCTCACCAAAAGCAATTCATTTCAGGCAATTGGAAAGAATGAAAATTAAAAACTGAAACAAAAAGCTAAAATTGGTCAAAACTTGTAAAATGGCTACTAGCGTGTTCACTTCTATACAAAGACAACCTCTATGGTAATAGTGAACATGTCAATCATAGGTTTCAAATACATGTCATGACCACATCACAGTGGCGGATCTAGAGGTGGTTTCAGGGTTAAGCAACAGGGGCAGATCTAGGATATTCTAGGGCATTAGTAGATTAAATCACTCAACAGGTGTGCAAAGCACACTCAGCATGGAGGTCTGGGGGCATGCCCCCACAGAAAAAATAGCCTTCTAAGGTTAACACTTTTGATCGAATAAACTGCATCATGAAAGAGGTACTATTTATTATCCATCTCTAGCAGTTGCAATTCTAAAAGCTGACAAACAGAGGGTATTGAAAGCAACCAACTGAATGTGTCCCACAGGAAACATAGTAACCATGTACAGTAAATAGCTAGCTAATGTTATGAGTATAAGACAGTCCCAAAAAGCTATTATAGTCATACTTCATTATCTTGTAAATCGAAACCTATGTTGGTTTCATAGATTCTTATACACTTAACTAAAAGACTTATTTTGAGGTCATGAATAATGAGGGTTTATATAATGAGGTCACATGTCCACTATGATGAGTGCATGGCCTTACTATAGCAGTGGTCTATTACATAGAAGTAGTCTTTGTAAAGAGGCACTAATAGTGACAATTTTATGAAGTTTTTACCAATTTAGTTTTTCTGTTTCTATTTTCAATTTCAGTTTTAGTTTAGATTTCCACTGTTTCCAACCTCATAATTCATTCCAGCTGGTGAGACTTTAATTTCTACCATGTGAAAGGTCATCTGATAATTCTCCTCATGCACACAAAGTAACATTCATTACTAAAGTAAAGTAGGCGTCAGTACAAATTGAGACACAATATTTGAAAAGAGACCTTCTGTGTATAACAGTATCAATACTAGCCTGTGCCATCACCAATAGACAACTGACTTCTGCATGATAATTTCTATCAGTAAACCCCAGTACAGCTAGTCATGTGAAGCCAGCTTCTTTTGTTTCTTCTTAAGCTTCCTCTATTACATTATGCCACCAGGAAAAGGGGTTTGTTAAACCTGCATAAAAGTTCTTGCTACTTTCCCCCATAAGAAAAATGGCCTGACTACACCAGACTAAAGTTTTCAACATCTGGAAATTACGTCTGATTGGAGAACCACTGCACTGTAGGCCAGTACTGCATGCAGGAAGCTATAGATAGCTATGCAAATGCACTCAAGTTTTGGCTGGTATTGATAACATTGGCTAACATCGGTTGCCTAATGAATTTGTAAAAGCTTTGGCAGACTGCTGTTGTTTTCAAGTTTTCAAATAGAAATAATGTGCTATGAGCTTCAAGTATTCTGCTCTTTAATGATTTCTTGACACATGTACAGTAGATAACACTACTAACAAGTAGAGTTGTACCGATAATAGGATCGGTAATTGGATCATGCAGTAATCAGTAATTTTAGAAGCTGATAATTAGCTGTTTTTACCATAATTGGAAATCGGTTGTAATGGGCTGTGGCCAGCAGATTACCGTATGGCTCCTAATGTTCGTAGAATAAAATTTTCGTAATCATTGCAACATTACGAAAAAAATTTTTACAAAATTTTGAGATATTTCGGTAGCCACACAAGGCGACATGTTGTGAGCAGAATGAAGAGCCTTTACCATTATTTTAAGCGTGATTCAGTGTTACCTTCTCCGACTGGACCGTTGTCGAAAGAAGTGCCAGCTACTGCCATTACTGCAGCTAATAAAGAGGTTATGGAGTGCCTACAATATTCTGAAGACGAAAAGGGAGTGAAGAAGAGAGGAACCTACCAGAAATACAGCGGAAAGGACAAGGCAAGGATAGGAAATTATGCAGCAGCAAATGGAACGAGTGCAGCAAATCACCATTTTGAAAAAGAATTTCCCGATTTAAAGTACACAACTGTGTGCGAGTGGAAGAATGCTTTAGCTGCACTTGAAAATCCCATGAAACGGTCACGACGATTGAAGAAAAGAAAAGAGGAAGGCCATCAATGCTTCCAAAAGACATCACTTCACACCTTACCAAGTATATCCATGCCATACGGGACGCAGGAGGAATAATCAATACAGCGATTGTTATTGCAGCCGGTCTGGGTATTGTTAAGAAGGTAAATCCAGCATTACTAGAATGTAATGGAGGCTATGTTGTGCTTAAAAAAAGCTGGGCTAAGTATTTTTTGTCTTCATTGAATTTTGTGAAGAGAAAGGCAACAACAAAGAAACCTCAGTTCACTCCTTCAAACTTCGAAGAATTGAAGTCACAATATTTGATGGACATAATGGCAGTGGTGACTATGGAGGATGTCCCAGATGAGATGATTGTTAACTGGGACCAAACAGCTATATCCCTGTGTCCAACTGGACGATGGCAAAAGAGGGGTTGAAACAGGTGGAGGTGGCAGGTATTGATGACAAACGTCAAATTACGGCCACATTTGCTGCATCTCTGAGTGGAAATTTCTTACCTGTACAACTAGCGTATGAGGACAAAACAACCAGGTGCCATCCATCTGTTGATTCCCAGATGGCTTTCATGTTACCCATACAGCAAATCATTGGTGTAACGAGGAAACTATGATTTCTTATATTGAGGCAGTGATTGTTCCCTACATGGTTGAAAAGAGAAGGCAATTGGGACTGGACTCAAAGCACAGTGGAGTAGTCATCTTGGATGAATTTAAAGGACAAACAACTAGCCGAGTGCTGAATTTGTTACAAAGCCATCACTTATTTTATGTCATTGTTCCACCAAACTGCACTGACTGCCTGCAGCCACTGGATGTTAGTGTAAATAGAGCAGCAAAGCAGTTCCTTCGCAAGAAATTTGAGAATTGGTACGCTGATAACATTGTAGCACAAAAAGATACCAGCAAAGAGCTAGAGCCAGTGGATATGCGACTTACAATTGTCAAACCTATTGCTGCCAAGTGGATGATCAGTCTGTATGATTATCTTGTAGCTCATCCAGATATAATCAGAAATGGATTCAAGCATGTTGGCATTACTGATTTTCTTGCTAAATGAATTTTGAAGTTGATTTAATACACTGTGATTGTATAGTAAATTGTGTATCCAATTTATTTGTCTATTACAATTGCAATAATAATAAAAATGTCAATTACACTAATGCATACACTGTAATTATAAACTATGGGAATGGTTGCATGCTTTTAGCCTCCAAGCAATGGACCAAGTGGTGACGCAATAGTGACTGGTTGTATTGTGTAGGAGTTAATCCATGTAACAAGGAAATGGCAATGGCTATACTAAACACACCGCAATCAACGTCTCCTTGTTGTTTCTCTAGTTGTTCCACAATGCTGAAAGTTACATTTTCTTCAAACATGGAGTTGATTAAATCCAGAGTTGAGCTGTCTATGTCATTATAAACAGTGTCATACACATTCAGATTGTTACCATTGCACTGGACATTGGAAATCACCACCCAATGGTTACTACGGATGTGCAATATTTGAACAATCTTGCTGGATACAGAAAACTTCAATCGACCCTGCAAAAGTGTGTTCTGTAATCCATCACTAGATGGAAACTGGGCCCTCAGCAAAGCTTGTGCAAAGTTAATGTGACGGTCGCTCAGCCTCTCTTGTCCCACTATTATACGCTTATCCTCAGCTAAGAGCTGTATCCTTGTACCAGTAAATGTTACCCACACACTTTGATCTGCTTCACTCTCCAACTTGATCCTTTTTGCATCAGGAGCAACTGGAGTTACTGAAGCATCTATCATCAAGTCAGTTTCCTTCTTAGATATTGGCTTATTCTCATCTGCTGAAGCAATGCTTTTGCTGCCTATAGCTAGCAATTTCCTGGCCTTGTCTATCAGCTCCTTGGGCCCTTGGAGTATAATCATGCATGGTATTTCAAGACCACCTTGCACCAAGTCACTTGAGTATCTTCTGTGGGGATCTGTAACTTTGCAAGATATTGATCCACCATTCAAAATAAACAGAGAACAAGTAGAGCTGATCTTTTTCAGTAAATGTCCAACTGTTACGCCAACTTTCATGACCTTAACTGCAAAAGGGTCATGAAGATTTCCTACCTCGCAACAGCACGAGAGCATTTCATCTATAGCTGGAACCCATACATCTTGGTAGACATGGTATCCTCTGACACAGGTGTGAAAAACTGTTTCAAAGAGTCCTCCAATAGCTGCCATGCTGTTCTGGTAAAAACGTGTTCACGAGTCACGCTGGTTGCGCTTCAATAAGAAATTACGAAAATCGATCGCCGGCGCCGTGATCAAGCTTTTCCCGCGAATTTCGTTTCTTAAGAATTACGAAAATATTTTTTACGAAAATTTTCTTTTGTCAGAAATTGAAGATTTTATGAAAATTTTATACTACGAAATTTTGGAGCCATACGGTATTACTCTATTCAGCTTCAGCAGCTGCAGTACCACTGGAGGGCTGGTATCAAAGGCTCTGGTATGTACTTAGGTAATTTGTTTACGTTTTGTTGTAACCACAAAGATAAACAGTGATGGTTCAGGCCCCAGCCCACTTGTCTGACTAGCAACTTTGAGTTGGGTAAGTGTACAATTTCACAACATTGGCTTTACTAGCTCTACTTTTAGTGGAGTATGCAGAAGTATAACCTGTAGAGACCTAAAATCGGGTATCGGTCAACTATCAGTAAAACAGGGTAAAAATATATCAGATATCGGTTTTCCCTAAAAAGTGGGAATTGGTACAACTCTACTAACAAGCCTCCCTTTAATGTAATTATTTTCCAGGATAAGTAAGTGATGTAGCATTGAAAGTGATTTTCTTTTTTTTCTAGTGGACCTTTGCTACTGTATCTACCCCCCACCAATACTGTCTACTGCAAGTATGTAGTGCTATAAAGTCTAGGCAGTTATATTGTACTACAGATTCACTGATTTACACGCAGGTTAGCTAGCTACTATTTTTAGCTATAATCTTACTCAGAATCATAACCCATGCACTCTACTATATTCATGCTTTTAGTTTCACCACTAGCTATTAAATAGCTGACTAAAATTGTATGTAAGGCCACATAAACTTAATTATTAGTTTCTCATTCCCACCGGCATTGCCGTTTTTCTTACCTCATTAAGGAGTTTTTGTACCACTGGTGGCTAGGGAGGCCAATTAGCACCTTTTATAGTTGGTACCTTGCTAGAGCAGTCTAAGAAAATAGCATTTTGAGTCATTTTAGCTAGCTAATTCAGCTATCTAGTTAAAAATAAAATAAAAATCCACCTTCCCGCACTGCTATTTTGAGTACAGGAGGATGAGAAACTAATAATCAAGTTTATGTGCCATAACTCTCCAGCTACTGCCATCCACCCCTCTGGATCAGCCCTTGGGTTAATAGCAAGTATTCTGTGAGGTATTCTGTGTGTGAAGAGCCTAAGGTCAAATAGAAAATATAAACTACATAATAATACAGTGACGTATGTAGCTATAACCTTAAGGTTATGTTTCTTCCTGTGATTAGTGGGTGATGATACTACACACTTTATTTATTCATTGGAGTAAACTTAAACTATAGTTTACTCCACTGAATATCATTTCCTGCATAGCTATCACATACAACATGCAGAGGAATGTGCATTATGTGCAGGTGTTACAGATGTACAACATGTGTTTTAACCACTGGTGTGTTAACTCATGATCACCCTGTAGCTACTGGGATAAGTAACATGCAAAATGATATACAGTATGCACAAGAGCTCCGTACCATGCTACTCATATTATGTGTGCTTCACTTGTACACTGTACTAGCTACAAGCTACTGAAGCTAGACGATAACATTGCCAGCTCTCTTTCCCCAATGTAAATTCTTAAGACCCGCATTCAAGACTCTGCCCTGGTAACCTGAAACTGATCTGGGCTAGCCACCCACTTTGGTAGATTTCTGCCTGTAACCTAACAATCCCCCGCATTCCGCCTCGTCACAATTAGCTAGTTGATTGTCACAGTATGATATGCTGAGTACATTAACTTACTGCCGGTGATCGGCTATCTCAGGCTGCAAACGAGAGTTCACATCAACCGGAACGGATCACCCGCACAATGCCCCGAACAAAGAAGAATTCAACGTTCATTGTTACAAAGTGTTGGGAGGTACCTCCCGTTTGCGTAGGGGTGCAATAACCTAGTCTCATCCCCCGCTTATCGATTATAAGCGCGCTTATCATGAATCTATAATTCGGCGATATCTATAGCTAAGTGCGCTCGAGGAAGGGTCTGGGGTAGGAGACTAGCAGTAACCCACAATGCTTCTGCAGCATGGCAAGGAGATTTCTTTCTTTTTTTACAAGACAGTTTTTTAAACAAATTAATTAAATGTACAAACAGTTAAGGTAGCTAAGTGCGGCACTACTGGAACATTTTGTTGTGAAGATGTAATTAAGTGGGTCATGAAATTTAACGACCTAGCTAGGTAGTCTAGCTACTGAAAAACTAATGAAAATTGATTAAATTGATCTTGAATCATGTTTTCAGTTAGTTATGAAATTGGTACTGGAAATTCAATGAAAAAATTTCACTTGTTTTTAATGACTACTGAAAACATAATGAATTTTTTTCACAACTGTTTCATAGAATTTTCAGTACCAATTTCATGACTGATTCACAACTACTGACATTACCAACTTTGGGTGTACAGCAAGGAACATGGTTAAAGGCTTGCAAAACACCCTAATATAGCACACGCCTTGGCATAATCATTGCCTGTGTGTCTCTTTCTAATTTTTGCTGGTATTATTGTCATGTCTGGTGCCTTCAGTATAGTCATGGCATATACATAGCCATTGATTTAATTAATTAATTAACTTGTATGATGACAACTGTGTTGCTTTTGCAATATGTGCTGCTCTGTGCTGTGCTGTGCTTTGCTATACTGTGAAGTTATGCACTGTATGCATTCGTGTGTGTGTGTTCGTGTACCCACATGCGTGCATTAGTGTAATAATGTTTTAAAGTAACATATTTAGACTTTTTTATAGGGCAAGACATTGAAGAAACCTACCGATGACTGAACTATTATAATACAATGTTTGTGTAAATGTTTAAATTTGATCACATAGTCACGTGATCTCATGTGATGTTTTTGAAACCACAATTGTGGGTTGGGGGAAGGGCTGATGTGGGATGGGTGGCACAATATCTATGTAACAGGGCATTAACAGTGTAATAAAATCCTTCCTTTTTTTTGTAAAGAAAAAAGGTGCAGGTTTCAGCTAACTACCTTACCAAATCTAATTTATCTGATAGTTATATATATCTGAATAAGCAGTTCAGGAAACCGACGACTGGGATTTTGCTAAAGATATACAACGTTTTCAGGCTAATAGATAATCAGTGATGACAGTGAAGAATAAATGTTGTGGTTTGGTTCCAATATAAGTTTAACAAAAATATATATCACACTACATGTCATCGTGGCTTCTCTATGAATACTGTAAAAGATATTTGGCTATAAATGTGACTGGATTTGCCTTTTCACACACATTTTTTCATCTTTGAAGCTTCATATAATTGTATCATTGCATATAATTGTCTGAAATTTTCCATGAGTGTAGCTAGCTGCATTTTGATACAACAGCAAGTTAATCAGTATAAGGAGTGAAGTGTCACTTTATTTTATTTGCTGGTAGCTATGTAAGATGTGTGAAAGGTACTTTTTTTGCAAAAATATAGTTCTGATATATAGGTTTTGAGATATCTTTAACATTAACAAGTCAAGAAGTATATTGCAAATGTTCTAAATATTACAGTTGAAGGTTTTTGGTAATTTCATTCATGAGCTAATGATGTTTAATTAAGGTATCGTTAACATACATATACAGTGCCAATTTAGAAGTCCTGGAACTAGGTGGAAGAAGTAAGGTAATCTACATGATGCTTGTACAAAAAAATACTCTTTCACATTGCATATATACTGGTCTTTATGTACAGTGAAACCTGTCTAATCAGGACACTGTGTAGTAAAGTCAGTGCTGGGCCAACTTGTGAATCCTCAAACGTATTACCTCAAGGGTGTGATGAATTTTCAGGTCCTCAAATTTTGTATTACCTCAAGATGTGATGAATTTTCAGTTCCCCAAATCTGTCATTTACGTAAAAAGTGACAGATTTTTAGCTGTATTGTATTTAATGCCCTGTCAATTTACAGGTACAGGGTACTTGGTCATAGCATGTGGTTCTCTCACTAGCAGTGGTACAGTACGTAAAGATCAAGGTTTGCAGGAGTAAGTTTATATAGACAGAGGAATTATATAATATTATGTGTGTTCTTTAGTTCTCAATTGTCAAGTGTACGTGGACGATGAGGCCTGGTAAGATCTTGGCATTATATCTCAATTGATTACAATCTTCTGAATTTCCAGGATGAGGCGTACAGTTGCGATGGGACTAACTATCCCATTTTATTGTCAGAATTTTATTGTTAATGTCACAAACAATTAATGTGATATATTTTGTTATGTAACATGTGTATTAATTAAATGACATGCATGACGAAAGCCACAATGGAAGTGACTACTTGCTGTTAGGGTGGGTAATACTATGTAACAAGCTGGTTTGAGCACCACCAGAACACACAAGTTATTTTAATACACCATGTGTGGTGTGGCAACAAGGATTATGCTTGGAACACCTTCTCTAGTAACGCTACGTTCTTGACTTGTTTATAAGACATCTGCCAATTATCAACGCACGCATGAGGCGTGGCACTAAATGGAGTTTAAAAAATTTCTGCTTAAAACACCTTCCCTAGGGAACTTACGGTACTACACGCTTTTACAACTTGTTTATCAGACATTAGGGCTTGTGTCCACATCGTGTCTTTAAAAGTTATTGTAGGGATTAGAGGTTTGATCGAAGAAAATACGCGTATGAACAAACCAGGATTAGATAATGTCAGTGCTAGATGGACTGTACAAACATGGGTAAGTTGACTGGTATAAGGTGACGCTAGGTGTAACACAAGGTTGAGAAATAAAGCAAAATATGTCTAAATACGCGTTTTAATACAGTCCGCACCGGTCGCAAGAAAACTACTACAAAAAAAGATTTTTTTATTACGTAACGTAATACAAACCTATTGAGAGATGTTGCATAACTCAGGGCTGATATTGCAAAACCGTCCCTACACGTAAATAATTCACAGTAGTGGCCGCGTGTCTTTTAATTGGGCGTGCGCTTTGTAGTTTCTTGGCCGCGCGCCTCACTACCGTGAGTCTTGATGGTATCACCCTCGTAACGGGATATAACTATAACACATGCTATAAAAATAGGTAATATAACTCAAGTTACTTTACTTACAAATGTAACACGTTACCTAAGTAATATACTTACTGTAACAAATCTAATATTACGTAATATTATTACTGCAAGTAACGAAGTTACTTATCTCGTTAGTGATCCACTGAGTAACGTCTAGCCACAACGAAGTAATGAAGCCTACTGAATAAAGCTTATTCACCAGCTTTTTACTTATAACCAAGATTTTAACATTGTCCAACAACGCAATCATGTCACGTGATAAGGTGGTAGTTTCACACATGACAGCTTACGGCTGTTGACACAAAGTAATACAAGTACACAGAAAAATTTGTAAATTTCAACTAGAGTAGGGACCATAGCACATCGATAAAAAGTACTGAAACAAGTTGGAGTAGTGCACGATATTAATTCACAGTAAAACTATAAGAAGTGTTATATCCCTACTGTGCAAGTACTGAAACAAGTTGGAGTAGTGCACGATATTAATTCACAGTAAAACTATAAGAAGTGTTATATCCCTACTGTGCATTTCCATTATAGTATCTTGAGCACAGTAGGGATATAACACTTCTTATAGTTTTACTGTGAATTAATATCGTGCACTACTCCAACTTGTTTCAGTACTTGCACAGTAGGGATATAACACTTCTTATAGTTTTACTGTGAATTAATATCGTGCACTACTCCAACTTGTTTCAGTACTTTTTATCGATGTGCTATGGTCCCTACTCTAGTTGAAATTTACAAATTTTCTGTGTACTTGTTTGTTAACTTTTTTTTGTAAATAATTATGACTGGTGAGCCCACACATACCACATCTGAAATGGCGCCGCGCGCCCCAATTATCACCTGAAAAGTGAAGTATCCATTACTCTTCATTGTCAGCTATGTTCAACCCGTTACACAGCATTTCAAATCAAGAGCTGTAAAGCACCTCTGCAATCCACGCATACCAAAAGAAAGCAATGGTGCCGCGCGCCCCAGTTATATCAATTATCGTCTGAAAAGTGAAGTATCCATTACGCTTCATTGTCGGCTATGTTCAACCCGTTACACAGCAGTACGAATCAAAGAACTGTTTAAAAAGCATCTCTGTTCTCAAAATAGCCACTATGACAAATACGGACGATTTCCGTTACAAAGAGAAGCCATCACGTGCTATTGCCAAATCGACACTTTTCGCTGTCAGCAAAGATGAATGGGACACAAAGGAGGACGCTGGTAAGTCCATGAAGAATGCATTGTACGTACTGCGGTATGCCAAAAAGCACCTGTTGGGCCGAAGCGACATCGAACAGTGAAAAAATCAAGCCCATAGCCTTAGCCGTTATCGAGTTACGCTTGTCTGAAGACATCATCGGTCAGTCAGTCAGTCACTAGAAAATTCCGTTAAATAAATTATTTTTAAAATTTCGTAGCAACTTGTTGAACGTGTTTCGGGTCGATCTGAAAGCTTGTTTGGGCCTAGCCAATAGAGGATATGCACTGCCGAATACATTCTAATGAACACGTGATTTTTTCATACGTCATGACGGTGAACGGAATGCGAATCGATTCATTACATGGACGGTAGATCAGTTACGAGCAATTCTTACTAAGTGACATATCCTTCTGCCTAAGAAGTAGTACATCCGGCGAGAAGAAGCAGGCCCGTGGCTTTAGTGGCGAGTTCCAGTTCGAACATTCATTCACTGCCCATACTTTTATACGAGGGGTCCGTCACTAGCGAAATCATCGACGATATTCGGAATATGGGCATTGTATTCCATGATACTCCATATTCCTGCATATTTCAGATTATATTTCAAATATTCGCGATATTCTTGCATATTCCATAATTCAATTGGATTCCTCAATATTCCTGAATATTCCTCTACATTCCATCCATGTATTATTTATTTAGGCTACTGGTTCATATCAAATGAAGTGCTTTTCACACAGTTGGGACGATTACGCCGAGGATTACGCAGTACGAGCAATGATGGTTAGCCGGCATGTTGCAATGGAGCCATGCAGCGAGGAGCGGGCCATTTTATAGACTCAATCAGTAACTGAGCTGGCCAAGACGAATGTAAGTATAACCCCTCCAGCCAAAACAACTGCTTACCAACAGAGCTACAGCTACTTTCCGCGAACCATCAAGCAGTGGAATAACCTTGAGGAGAACAAGAAGTTTGATATAATTGACGCCCGCCGCAGATAATTAAATGATGTAATTTTATATCACGTGATAAGAACAATATACGAAAATACACGTACATATACGGAAATATGATTTGAATATATTCCATATTCCATATTTCAGTTCTGATGTTCGACGATATTCCTGCCAGTGACGGACCCCTCGCTTTTATATGAGTTTTTCGTGGCCTTGTGGTAATTGTTCACAACAGAAAGCCTGCTTGTAGCTTAAAAGGCGAGTTATACTTCGAGCCGCATTCACTACCCAGTACTTTTATATGGAATTTTCGTAAATCTTCGATAGTCGTTCACCGTCAACTTTTTTTGGAAGCGCCGCGCCGCTGATCATTTTTCGTTCGAATAATATAGCATGCATATCCTCTATACTGCATGCCTCATTGTCGTCAGGGGAAATTGAGGCTGTTTTTTAAGTGATATTGTTTCGTGGACCACGCCTACTCCTTTGTGGTCCCTACTATACAGCAACTATCGTACTGTATGATTAAGTGATTAGACCACTTCATTCAAAGTCCACCTCTTTACATGATAAGCTCCAAACATGTAGCTATTTCATGACTTAATTCTGTCCCACTGAAGCCCTACATCAAAATAAAAAGTAGGAGGATATGGTAGTTAAACCCCAGAATGGTAGTTAAACCCCAGAATGGAAGTTAAACTCCAGTAGATCAGAATCCTTAAATATGAAGGACAAGCTGATTTACACATTCAGTTGGATCAAAGGAAACATGAAGCCATATCATAATTATATCTGCAAGCACAACAAAATTGATACTTTACTAGCCTCAATGTAGTTCTTTATGAAGTAGCTAAAATGCTTCAAGTGTGGGATAGAAGGCACGTCATAACATGTTATCAACACCTCAATTTAGCAGTCACATTGTTTATAAAGTCAAGTGCTTCAAAGCATGGGATTGAAGCCAATTAAACCACACCTTCACTTGTAGGATATCTGTTATCAACACCTCGGCTTCCTTGATAACAACGATATCCAATATCCATGGGATTTAACTATATCATAGAAGGGCGTCAAAAAATGTTCATCTCCCATATTTTGGTCCACTCTTCACTCAAGGCTATTATCTTAACCCAGGGGCGTAGGAAGCATGGGTGCTTGAGCACCCATAAATATTTTTAACCAGAATCAAAATCACTTATCCTTCCTTTTCTAACTTGCCAGTGATTCCATCTGCTGAAAATATTATGATTCTATCCACTACGGTGCCACAGCTTGACTGCTTGACTGACTGTGTAGCGAACGCTTGCAAAGAATTCTTGCATGGAAAATAAGCGTTACGCGTTTAATTAAGTCCGATTTCTAAAAATAACTCCGTAGATTACGAGTTACTATATTTTAATCTGAAAAACGGAGATGTGCCCGCCCAAAACGAATAGTGCCTATTTGCTGTCACATCAAAGCAATGATAGTTTGGAGTTGGCCTGTATATATACAGACCTCGCGAAGTGGCCAATACTCAAGACGACTAGCTGTTTAGCTACTTGATTTCAGTAGGTAATGCTGAATAATCAGTGCTCGAATTTATTGGGATACAACCACGACGAAGGAATCAAGTAAACAACGTGAGAGAAGTCTTTAGGACCACTCAGCAGGTTGTAGTAGAGTTAGTAGCTGGTTACAGGAAACGGTGTCAGTCTGAGTGGATGAACCGGTGTCGTGACGACTTTGTGATCACAGAGTGGTCAAGCACTAGTGCGAGTCAGTACAAGAAATATATCAGTTTAGTAATGTTGTTCATTATGAGTTGAAGATTCTATGGCTGAAGCATTCCTACACTTAGTCTTTTGTGTACCCTGTCATTGACGAAATTGATAATAATAATGTGTGGGTTGTATGGCACGTGATGCTGGAGTTCCACAGTCAGTACATGCATCGTAGCTAAAGAGTAGCATGGAGCGATTGTAGGCTAAAATGACTGATAAGCTATTTTGTATGCATACAGATAGAGGTAAGGCCACTCCAAATAAATCTCTGTTTCCCGTCCACCGCCCGCATCTAGTTACTGTCAGCTCTAATTATTCCGTATTCTTCCATTATTTTCCGGTTATTATTGCATACTGACAGGCTCACTTGAAACCGTGTCAGCAGTGCTATCAAGTCGGCACAAACTTCACGTTTGTGTTATTTTTGCAACAAACAAGCTTAAGGTGAAGTTAAGCATGCATTTATGCAGCTTTTTATGGTTGTGCCAGGTAAATAATGGTTTGAAAAGCTGCCAATTTTATAATGGAAATGAACCGCCCGCATGCAAACATGCTTGAGCCCAGGACGGGAAACAGAATTTATTTGGAGTGGCCTAACCTGTATCTACCCATGCCATGCACTTGAAAACAGTAATTTGATGAAAGCACGTGAACCCCTACAGGTTGTTCACTGCACTAGGTGTAGTATAGGGCATCCATAAATTAAATATCTTCCTACGCCCCTGTAACCAAAATGTCTCATACAAAATAGTCCCTGCAAGTGAAGTGTAGCTATGGATTGTAACCTGCTGTATCAAAGAAAAATGAGGTCTCCTAAAGAGATCATTTTTTATTTACTTGAGATGATGGTCTTACGAGCCAACCTTTTTAAACTAAACTAGCTGTTTTGATAAATTCATGAACTAAATGTTTGGAACTTAACAATTATTACAATGTGAAGAGGTGGTCTTTGTAAAGAGAGTGAGGTGACTATTAAGTGGTCTAAATGTGTATAGACCATTATTATAAAGTATGCCTTATAGCCATCTTTGAATAACTACAATGTGGAGTAGTTTTTTAAGAGGTGCAGTGGTGGATCTAGGAGTTTTCAAAGGGTGTAGCTGAATAAGGCATCTGATGACATTTCTCTGGGAAATTTTGAGATTTTAGAAGTTCTAAGATCAGATTTTAGGCTATTTTTAGTTAGCAATTACAATGAATCCAATGCTTTGAAACCTATAGCTAACTATAGGGCAAATAAGGTGACTACAAGCTGTAGCTTTGATTGCTCTATTAGAGTATCTCGATTGTTTTTAATGCAGTGGGAGATGAAAAGTGAAGTGCTGCCATGGGTTTAATAGCTATAAATGGTGCAACTGCGTGCATGCTACTGAAATACAGTGGTATATAGTTGTTTGCTATGACAAATTGTCAGTAGGCTTGAGTCTATTATGCTCCAAAATTTGCCTATTATGCTTTTAGGTATTTCCCCAAGTTTCTGCCTATTATGCTTTTCAGAAATGTATTATGCTTTTATTTTGTGTGTTATTTCATTGTGTAGAGAAGTTCTTCATATAATAGAATGTAAATGGAAAAGTGTCACTTCAACTGCAACCTGACATACAAATAATAGCAATAGCTTGAAATTGGGATGTGCACCAAAATTAGTAGACATATTGGGGCTGGGGGCATATCTATAGTCCCTCAGAAGCTATAGACATTTTATTATCTTTGCAGTTTTGTTTGCCACAAATTATGTATAAAAATACAAAGTAGATATAGTGCCGGTATCGGTTATGAATGTGAGCGGCTATTTTACCGGCAATGGTCCATCATTCAACTGGATTATCAAACACACTGGTCGTATCAAGGCGAGCTAGGGTTGACACACATCCAGTATGCCCCAAGTAGTCGACTTTAGGACACGTGTCTAGTAAGTATTCGACTCAGGTTAGGGCATGCGACCAGTAGTTTGCCTCAACTCTTGTACTTTAGGGTACACAAAAAGTAGTTGTTAGGGTCGGGTTCAGCTTTGGTTTCTTCTTCACTCTTGTTATATATACATATACATATATAGAAGTCACTTCAGTTGGACATTTATAAGGTAGAAACTAAAAGAGTTCAGTAGCTGCAGCACCGGTGCTCCATTGGTTACAAGCATGGATTATGAGTACGGATGCTGGGGTTCAAGCTCCAGCTGAGGTAACTTTTTTTTTGCTTTCTTAGGTTTTTTGTCAATGTTTTATTTTAGTGCACGTGACTACCAGCATGTTCATAATTGCATGCTAACTTGGCCCATAGAATTGTGAATTGAACCACTTTGTAGGTCTGCAGCTGTATGGCAACCTAGCTGCAAAAGTCACTATATAACCTGCCATAAAAAAATATTATGCATGGTTTCTGATTGATCTTCTGATTGCCGTAGCAATTAGTATAAGGACAGTAACTGCTATATATGTATGCAGCATCACATCAAGAACATAATATTATTAGCCTCCTGGAGATAAACACTTAAATGGTTCTCATTCTCTCTGTTGCATGCAATGACTGTTCTGTTAGAGTGTTTGACTGTCCTATTAGAGAGTCTTAGTCGATCTTTTAAAAATATTTTCCTGGTTTGATATTAACCCCAATCTCACTGCAGACCTGCACGGACTTTACTATTTTCAATGTCCAGACATTCACTAGTTATACTGACTCAACACCAACTTCATTATCATCAGAGCTTTGTCTTCTAATTGAGTTTCCAATATTAAATCATCATATCACATTTTATTCAAAATCAGACGATGAGACACATTATATAGTAATAGTACCAAATTCAATGACTGAAGCTCAGCTAAACTGCTTTGCCATGCCTTGGTACTAGTTGGCACATGACAGCACGTGTCCTATAAAACTCAAACCCACAATGAAAAGCACTGTAGTGTATTTTTCTACTCATAGTAGTATTATTAATTACCGGTAAAGGCACTTCCTGTATACCGGGTCAACACTTGTTGTCAGGAATCATTTCACCATCCAAAATAGCTATAGGTTAGCTTTTGACTTTGTGGCTGTTATAGCAGAAGTTATACTTATGGTGGCAGAATTTGCCGATTATGCTACATTATGCCAGCATAAATTAATTATGCTTTTCATCCCCTATTATGCCAAATATTATGCCAGCATAATCTACGCAAGCCTAATTGTCAGTACAACAATATTTATGCATTTAGGCTGCCACTGAGCTAAATTTAACAGGGGGTTTCTGTCGAAACCCCAAAAATCCATCTAGATCCTCCATTGAGGTGGCCACTAAACAACATTAAAATCCTCTACAGTTGCTTGTGAAAACTTGCATTTGCAGCAATATCCCATTAGCCTGCTGTATGGGATTTTATTTGCAAATGAAATGTACATGGTCCTTTGTATACGTAGCTAATTCTATATGACGATTTTCTTTAGGCTCTTAACTGAACTACACGAATACTCATCACTGTCACTGATTTCCACAGCTCTGGGTAAAGTATTGTATGGTACTCTGTAGCAAATCTGTTAGCTAGCTAACTAGTTAGATTATACATGCATGATATTGAAAGAGGCAATTCAATTATAACTGCTAGAGTATATTCTATACTATCTTTAATATATTTATTTCTACAATAACTATGTCAATGATACAAGGTATGTGAGAGAGATCATAATTTATAGGTCAGTTCAGTGGCTAAAATTGACCATATACATTTTATGTATATTAGTTTATTTTGTAGTAGTCAGTGTACTGGTTTTTGACAACCTGTAAATTTGGACTGTTTGCCCCAACCCCCTGCATCTACTTCCCAGTGGAAACCCCCTTTGAAAAATCCCTAGCTTGGTGGGAAGATCCCTACTTTGGCATTGAATTGTTATAATATGCCACAGTAGGGAGTTTCTCACCAAGCTATGCTGTAGCTAATACCATAGATATTAGAGCCTATACCATTATTCATCTTGTTTCACAGCATTTTATTGCTTGGATTCCAATTCCATTTTTAAATTGATCATTTTAAAAATATATATACTATCATATACCATATATGTACAAAGTTTCGAGGCATGTATTTATTTGCAAGGATCACTCGTTTTTCACTGAGGCTACTTATTAGAAAGCATAGAGCTAACACTATAGGGTGAAAATTTTGTGGACAGTCAACCAACCACAAAATCTGTAAAAATTATATTCGATTTCAACACAATAAATTCACCTGCAGAAAGAAGGACATAAAATCTGATTATTTTTAAATAGCAATCTGTGCATATTTATACTACATGCGAGGCACATGTGCGTGCATATATCACCTAGTTACATGTGGCAAATTCATTCCCTTCATCAGAGGAATTTTACAATATTTGACAAGTACAGCTACCAACAGGTCTTGAGTACCTTTAATTAGCAATTACGTAACTACCACATATATTATACACTTTTTGAGTATCTCTATGCACACTTACTGAAAAATCTAGTGGTACAGCATTGCTAAATAAACATAATAGAAACAGCAACAAATACAGTAATGTCAGAACACAAGCAACAGCTGTATCTGTGTCTCAATATAAAATGCCTACACCTATGTGATTATAGAAAAATCTAAACATTAGAAATATATTATTATAATAGCACTTTACCTCAAAGTCTAACTCTCTCTTCTATAAATAAAAATAAACAATAAAGATTAAAAGAGTGAAAATTAAATATGTATGCAATTCAGTGCTGTGCTCTACAAGGAAGTGCCCATTTAATGAAACAACTACTATCACTGGAATGTGATGTAAACAGTTCCTGGTAGCCAACTCCAATACTCATCAGTACAGTACAAGGAACACTGTCAAGTTGTCTTGTATAATACATACTGTTTGGTATGGTTTGTTTGTCTTTAGTAATGACACCGCAACTTGACAAGAATCCCTGGGCATTCATCTTTCCTCTTAGTGCAACAAGGAAGTCTACTTTTGAACAATGAGTACCAGGTAGTCTAGCAAGGCTGTATTGTCCTACTGTGACATTCTCAATGGTAATCATGAAAACATTTCCACTGTTGTCACCAATGTAAACAACATGGTCAGTAGGAAGTAGTACAGTTGCTATAGAATGGGAAGAAATACAAATCTGATATGACAAGTTTAGAATTAAGAGAAACATCTCAACTATAAACACATTTTTAAAAAGAATAATTATGTATAATCTTTTGTGAAATCTTTCAATCTGAATATTGTCTGTAACACTCTCATGTGTGCAGAGTAGACTATGATAACAGGTTACTAACTGACAAAGCTGCTACAGCAGTACATTTAATTTAACAAGTACACAGAAAAATTTGGAATTTTCAGAGTAGGGACCATAACATATCGATAAAAAGTACTGAAACAAGCTGGAGTATTGCACGATATTAAATCACAGTAAAACAATAAGAAGTGATATACCACTTTAGCGTGGGCGTTCAAAGGTGCCGCTTGGTGTTTAACTCACATATTGCCCCGGGAAATATCATGGGAAAGTGGTTTGCCAATGACTTTGATACCCAGCCAGTTCAAAGAATCGATGCACTTTGACTCGTTATATTGAGCGACATAGAGCTTTGTATTGTGGGACTTGTTTTTGTAGTGGTTGCTAAGCTTAGTACATTTGCTAAGATAGACTAGTTGCATTGGTTGTTACTAAAGGACATTTGCTAAGATAGACTAGTTGGTTGTTACTAAAGGATAATGAAGGCACAAAATAATTGTTTGGGCGATTCTGGATGCGTATTTCTACCCACCACATATCAGCCTTTGAACAGACCACGGAACAGCAAAGCTACTACTGCTACTTTGAAATAGGTTAGTAACTTACAGTCCTAAATACTTAACTTAATAAAATAACTTACTTACTGTTCCAATAGCGAAGTTAGTTGGCTTAACTTAATATATACAAAAATGATAACAATATAAACTCCATCCCACAATCGCAAGTTTTCTAACATTGCGTGTTGACGCATAGTAACGTATTAATGACGTATTAAAGTATGGACAACGTTTTGATGGCTATTAGCCCACGCTATTAAAACCACGATTGATCTTCAGATGCTACTGTATAAAACAAATGGGATGAGTTCTCGTTAGTTCTTAGGTGAGTGCGCCCAAAGTGATATATGTCACTTATACCACGGCTGCTTAGGATTTTGCTGAGATATACACCCGCAGCCCTTGGGTCTGCGGCCCTCAGGCTTTGGGTGTATATATCAGCAAAATCCCTTGCAGCCATGGTATAACTATTACTTATATCCCTACTGTGCATTTCCATTATGGTATCTTGAGCACAGTAGGGATATAACACTTCTTATTGTTAATATCGTGCAATACTCCAGCTTGTTTCAGTACTTTTTATCGATGTGTTATGGTCCCTACTCTGAAAATTCCAAATTTTTCTGTGTACTTGTTTAACTTTTTTTGTAAATAATTATTATGACTGGTGAATCCATACATATTGCATCTGAAATGGCACCGCGCACCCCAATTATCATCTGAAAAGTAGGCTTGAGTCTATTAAGCTCCAAAATTTGCCTATTATGCTTTTTGGCATTTCCCCAATTTTCTACCTATTATGCTTGTTTTTATGCTTTTCAAAAATGCATTATGCTTTTAGTTTGTGCATTTTTTTTCTAAATAAGAGAAATTCCTCATACGATAGAACATGAATGAAAAGTGTCACTTCAACTTCAACATACAAAAATTAGCATTAGCTTGAAATTGGGATGTGCTCCAGAGTTTGTATGCATTTTAGAGCAAGGGATCTGGGGGAAAATCTATAGTCCTTTAGAAGCTATAGACATTTTATTGTCTAATATCTTTGTAGTTTTGTATGCAAATAATTATTGATAAAAATAATATGATAGATCTTCTGAGTTTTAGCAATTGGTATTCAAAGGACAGCAACTGCTCAGTGTAATATTATGCAACTTGCATTTGCACCACCATGCCAAGAACATATTAGCTTCCTGGGGTAAACACTTGATGGTTCTCATTCTCTCTGTTGCATGCGATGACTGTTCTATTAGAGAATCTCGATCTTTTCGAAATACTTTCCTGGTTTGATATTAACCTCAGCCTCACTGCAGACCTGCAGATACTTCGCTATTTTCAATGTCCAGACATTCACGAGCTATAATGACTCATCACTAACCTTATTATCATCAGAGTTTCTGTTGTAGCTATTGTCTTCCACTCAAACTTTCAATAAGGCCAATGAAACTTGATTACCAGTTTCTCATTCAGATTTTTGAAAATTAGATGCGGACAGGCGGTTATTATTCATTATTTTCCAAAAGCACAACACACATCCCAAACATGAAGATTTCTGCCAAAAAATCAGTGAGATCTACATTAATTACTCTTGCATTAAATAGCTAAAGTACGTTACTAGAATATTCAGCTATTTCTGTAACTCCTAAACAAGTGATTTTTCCATTAGAGTATAGCTGATTGCTCTATTAGAATAAAAGTGACTGCTCTATTAGAGTATTTCAATGTGAAATACCAATAATGAAATTCCATGCGGGTGTACCAAAAGCATGCAGGCGATGACGCGAAACTACTAATCAAGTTTCATTGGCCTAATCATAGTCATCATATTCAAAATCAGACGATGAGACACATTAGATATAGCTATAAACTGCTTTGCCATGTCTTGGTACTAGTTGGCACATGACTATAAAACTCAAACCCACAATGAAAAGCACTGACTGGTTCCATCAAGTGTAAATTTGTGAGTGAGAAGACTGTAGTGCATTTAGCTACTACTTGTTGTCAGGAATCGTTTCACCATTCAAAACAGGTTAGCCCTTGACTTTGTGACTGTTATACTAGAAGTTATAGTTATGGTGGTGGAAATTTGCCCATTATGCTCCTGATTATGCTCCATTATGCCAGCATTATGCTTTATGCTTTTCATCCCCTATTATGCCAAAAATTATGCCAGCATAATCGACGCAAGCCTACTGAAAAGTGAAGTATCCATTACGCTTCCTTGTCAGCTATGTTCAACGCGTTACGCAGCATTTCGAATCAAGAACTGTTCAAAAAGCACCTCTGCAATCCACGTATACTTAAAGAAATGGTGCCGCGTGCCCCCGTTATATCAATTATCATATGAAAAGTTAAGTATTCATTATGCAACCTGTTACGCAGCATTTCAAATCGAGAACTGTTTGAAAAGCACCTCTGCTATCAAAATAGCCACTATGACTAATACGGACAATTTTCATTACAAAGGGAAGCCATCACATGCTATCGCCAAATCGACACTTTTCGCTGTCAGTAAAGATGAATGGGACACAAAGGAAGACACTGGTTAGTCCATGAAGAATGCATTGTACGTACTGCGGTATGCCAAAAGGCACCTGTCGGACCGAAGCAACACTGAACAGTGAAAAATTCAAGCCCGTAGCATTAGCCATTATCGAGTTACGCTTGTCTGAAGGCATCAGTCAGTTACTTACTCAGTCAGTAGAAAATTCCATTAAATAAATAATTTTAAAGTTCCGTAGCAACTTGTTGAAAGTGTTTCGGGCTGATCTGAAAGCTTGTTTGGGTTTAGTTTCACCTAACCAATACTGCCTCATCGTCATCAGGGGAAATTGAGGCTGTTTTTAGGTGATATTATTTCGTGGGCCACTCCTACTCCTTTGTGGTCCCTACTATACAGTACTATCATACTGTATGATAGTTATGCCCTTTTGGTCTGATTATCAAATGGTACAGTAGTACTGTTTAAGTAGGGATTGCCCCACAAAATTCATGCACCACCCAAAATTTCACTTTTGAAAACCATCCTAGACCAAAATCATCTTGCACAACCAAAATCACCTTTATGGAATAGCACTAGTCCATGTAAGTTATAGTTAAAGCACCACTGCGTGTGTGTATGGAAAATATAGCATGAGGGGACGTGCCGAGAGGCTAATACAGCAGGAGGCAAAGCCAAGTGCTGTATTTGCCTTGAGACACCCCCAAAAGTGCTGTATTTTTCATACACACAAGCATAGGCAGTGCTTTAACTGTTACATTGTACTTCCTGGTCGTCTGGCTCGAAGCGATTTTCTGTAGTACTCAAACCGCTGCAACTTTTGGTGATCAGGATATCACTACGTGTTTAACTAATCTATTTCTAGTCGTAGAACGAACTAATAGGATTAGTTTGGCTAATTTTAGTGATTTACAATGTCACGCATGTGATCAATTGTGCAGTCTTAGTGGAGTCGTATGTACAAAGCTTCGTGATCAGATGATCAGAAAGTGTTTATACAATCTATTCCTAGCCGTAGACCGAACTCGTAGGATTAGTTTGGCTGGTTTTGGCGATGTACAGCGTGTTGTTTACGTAACATTCTGTAAATAAATTCTCCGCATAACTGTACTGTATTTGCCCAAGTGTGCTGTATTTGCCCAATTAAGCGCATAACTGTACTGTATTTGCCCAATTAGCTGCATAACTGTACTGTATGACTCATACAGTACAGTTATGCAGCTGATTAGTATAGTATGGACAATACGATATGCGGCATCACTTTGATTCTCCCACGCAAAGTACAATATATAACAAAACACTTGCAGGTGGCCAGATATAGATTTTTTGTAAAAATCACCAAAACTCAAATTTTAGGTTAACTGCCTGACCACAGTCACAAGGCTAGAGGCCAAACGAAGCAGTGCACAGCCACCATTTTGTGCCACAATAACAAACTCACCAGTGGGATGTGCCTTTTGGAGTGTAGACCCTCTGTGCCTTGTCTTTTCTTTTATCTTCAATCAGGCTGCTTGTCTTCTTCATCCTACGAAACCATATTGAGGCAATAATTCTGTATCAACACTTTCTTTTAGCAGCATATTTAGATGTCACAGAATTATTTCAGAGCTGGAATTCAGAAGCACTTCAGTCCCAGCGCTACTTTTAGAGGCATACTAGCTAGATATCTGCAACTTCGCGATTGGGATCCCATTCGCGATAGGTTCACGACCACATGCACCCATCAAATAAAGATCTAGGTGGACTACAGTACGGAGACTACACCTCTGAACAATCTAGCTATTTACTTATTAGTAAATAAGATGACTTAGACTATGGTACGCATAGTATGCTTTGAAGTTTGGTCATTAATGAGGTATTTAAAATCCAATAGATATCTGCGGGTAGGTATCTAAACTGGTTAATACCCGTGACGAAATTTTTTTTGTCACATGCGTCACGTGTTTAGCTGGATTCCAGTCACAACAGCCATCAGAAATCATCACTAGAGTGTGAAGAAAACATCGCTGGATAATAGAGATGATTGTATTCATCTAAGAAGCCTACCAGTGAGTTGTCTTAATACTAATTCGATCAGGAAGCCGCTATTATTGGCAGTGACCAGAGTCGTACGAGCCATAGTCTAAATTGGTTATCGCACAAATCAAGGTATCTTCACTATTTAGAGACCTGAGGAATGGCACAATAATCACCGAGGGCGAATTATTGGTCTAGCTAGCTGCACACCCTCGAAATACTCTAATACAACAGCCTTGTATGATATTCTAATAGAGCAGTCACAAGTTACCCTGTAGTACAACAAAAGTAAACAAACTAGTATTTTTTTAAATGTTTATTTAAAAATGAAGTAGGGATCTATATGCGATCTATATGCAATAAAAAGTAGTGAAACAAGAGATGAATGATGGTATTACAGCATAGCTCGGTGGGAATGTCCTTACTTTGACACATTAGCTATAACAATTATTTTGTTCAATGCCAAAGTAGGGAGGGACTTCCCACTGAACTATGCTGTAATACCATCATTCATCTCTTGTTTCACTACTTTTTATTGCATAGATCCCTACCTCATTTTTAAATTAATATTTTTATAAGTACTAGTAAAACATTTAGGCAAGAGATGGATGATGGTATTACAGCATAGCTCGGTGGGAAAGTCCCTACTTTGGCACATTAGCTATATTAATTATCTTGTTCAATGCCAAAGTAGGGACTTCCCACCGAGCTATACTGTACTACCATCATTCTTCTCTTGTTTCACTACTTTTTATTGCATAGATCCCTACTTCATTTTTAAATTAATATTTTTTTTAGAATACTAGTAAAGCATTTAGGCTTATACAGTATAGTCACAAGCAATCATTCAAATTCTGTCGAGAAAGCCAAAAAAAACCAGCAATAGAAAAGGAATTACAAGGTGGGAAAAGTCAACTAATGCAGATTCCAAGGCTTTAGTACAATCCCTCAATTCATTATTCCAACAGGTAACCATTACATGCTCATTAACTTGTGATTTTAAGAAAGATGCTGCAGGTACTGGAATACAAAATTAATGAGTATAACAATCCAGATGTGATTAGCATGAGTTTGATTGTGTGTATCTAAAAGTCAGGTCTGATCACAAATTATACAACAGATGCACACAAAACAAACTGTTGGCACCACTTAATTCTTACCAGGACTACTCAGTGAAGGTTTGATGATGGTATACAATTTGGGGTCTACATCAACACTCCAACAAGATATTGCTAACCCTCCATCATGTAGAGCATACATGACTGATGATTTGTGGTCTTGATTTGGTGAACATTTCAACTGAACAATACTAGTATCATATGGTAGGTCAGTACAATATTCCTTTATCTCTACCACCTTCACAGTCTCTGTTTCTCCACTTGTACTAACTGGAGGCTTCACTATTTGAATAACACCAATGTCATAACTACACCATAGTTGAGAATGACCATTGGAAACACTACATGTTTCTATTGTGTTCAGTTTAAAGGTCTGCCAAGATACTGTTATTGTAGTGGAGCTGTGGAAATATTTTATAGCAAGGACATCATCCAATAAAACCTTCTTGCCCCAGAGAAAAACTATCAAGCCATTAGCATATGCAGTAGCAATTATACCAGTGGAATGATCGACTACCAACATTGTGACAGGTTTATTACAAGATTCTTGCAACACAATTTCTTTAACTATAGAGTGAGTTTTCAAATTGCACACTGCAAGAACTCCATTATCATAAACCATCCAAATATGTTCATCATATTTACACATTGCCTTGACACAGCTCTTCAGTGTTATGCCCTGTAATACAATGACAAATCAAATAGTAGTCATGTACTACAAGGTACTGCAAACAATTGTTTCTTTGTCAAAAACTAAGAACCTACATATTAATTATATTCATCCCTGCCTTTACATTTTGAGATCAATACAGGAAAAATAGCTGGTGCAAATGATTTCTATATAGCATTTTTAATACAGGCCTTTTCAATTAATGTCCTCTGTTCTGTAATTATTTGGTCGCAAGCCGTAGATAACATCACTACTCTAGACTTTGCACCCAATACTTCACAACATTATAATTGCAACGATAATGTAGAGAAGAGTCTAGGATATGGCAATGGAGCAACTAGCAATGTACTTACAGTTTCACAAAGTTTTGGACGTGTCAGCTTTGGATGCAGATCTCTTTTCTGACATTCAGTTGCATTCCCAACCAGAGAGTTTTGTTCTACAAATCCATAGGACATCAAGCTATATGAACCTCCTTTAAATCCTGCAATCCAAATTGATTTTTTGGTAACATCATCACTTTCTGTCTGTTCAATTACTAGCACAGCAGATAATGATGTTAGCTCAATCTGATAAGTATTTTTTAATTCAGTACAGCTGGGGTACTTGAAATAATCTTCTATCATTTGAGCAGTTGGTCGTTGTGTACATTCCTGTGCCCAGCAACTTTGTACACACTCTATTAATGGAAGTGGATAATTTGGATCCTATGTTATACAAACACGTAGTAATGATGTGAAAAAAATTGAAAAGTTACAGTATTCACCTCTGGTAAAAACTTGGGCCTTTTTCCAGCAATAATGTCAACATTGAACTCCAAAAACATGCCCTCTGGTGGCAGTGTCCTTAGAGTCATAAGTCTGAACATTGTAATCCCCATTGAGAACAAATCAACCTATATAATTATAGAAAACAAAAATATCTGTCTTATGCTGTATTGTAATTCAGGTATACACACACATACAAATCATGTATATGTTCAATAATACAAATACACAAAAAAATTAGAATTTTCAACTAGAGTAGGGACCATAGTACATCAATAAATAGTACTGAAACAAGCTGGAGTAGTGTATGATATTAAATCACAGTAAAACAATAAGAAGTGTTATATCCCTACTGTGCTCAAGATACCATAACGGAAATGCACAGTAGGGATATAACATTTTACTGTGATTTAATATCATGCACTACTTGTTTCAGTACTTTTTATCGATGTGCTATATATGGTCCCTACTCTAGTTTAAAATTCTGTGCACTTGTTTGTTAACTTTTTTGTAAATAATTATTATGAATGGTGAACCCACGTATACCGCATCAAAAGAAAGAATTAGCACCACACCCCAGCTATACCAATAATAATATTGTCTGAAAAGTGAAGTATCCATTATGCTTTGTTGTCAGGTACGTATGTTCAACCCATTACACAGCAGTATGAATCAACAACTGTTTGAAAAGCACCTCTGCAATCAAAGTACCCACTATGAAAAATATGGACGATTTCTGTACAAAGGGAAGCCATCACATGTTACTGCCAAATTGACACTTTTCGCTATCAGCAAAGATGAATGGGACACAAAGGAGAACACTGGTAAGTCCATGAAGAATGTATTGTACATACTGTGGTGGTATGCCAAAAGGCACCTCTCAGGCAGAAGCAACGTCGGACAGTGAAAAAATCAAGCCTGTAGCCTTAGCCATTATCAAATTACATTTGTCTGAAGGCATCAGTCAGTCAGTCAGTCGGTTACTCAATCAGTAGAAAATTCCGTTAAATATATTTTTAATTCCGTAGCAACTTGCTGAAAGCATTTCGGGTTGATATGAAAGCTTGTTTGGGCTTAGTTTCACCTAACCAATACTACCTCATCATCGTCAGGAAAAATTGAGGCTGGTTTTTTTGTGGGCTACGCCTACTCCTTTGTGGTCCCTACTATACAGTACTATTGTATTATGTATAGAAATTATCAATCCTTTATACTGTTACACTGGTCAGAATGGCACTCCCAACTAAAAATGGATCAAAAGACTACAAAATACCTAAAGAACATAGTACACAACTACAAAAAAAGAATTTAAAAGGTTAGCAGTATATAGCTATTTCCTCCATCACCTCATAATCAGAAGGATTGGGGTCCCATCATCAAAGCCCAACCCATTACACTACTTCACCCTGGTTCCTCTCAACTATAAACTTGCAGCTGACACTTTAGTAATTAAGAACTATTCTTGAACATAACATACATTTTCAGAATAGCACTTTTGCTATTTGTTAGCCAAACAAGAAGACAAGTAGCCAGCTAACAACCATGGCTTTTATAATAGTTGCCCCTGGATAGTGGATGTGGCTCAAATAATAGTTTCCCCTACCCACATTGCAATCTTTACCTACAGTTATAAGAGCCACAGCTTGCATTTGATATCATAGAACAAGTTTGAAGAAAAAACAGACAAAATAGTTACTATGAAGCAGGCGTCTTCAAGAAATAGCAATGTTGACAAGAGCCAAGTGGCTATCAATGTATGGTTAAATGAAGTCAATCATTTGAAGATCTTTGTAAATGCTATAAACTTACTTTTAACTATGTACACAAGCCAATAGTAGCCACCTTCACACTGTAGCCACATGCTATTTGTTGCAGAAAGGTATATTAGCTGCAGCTACAATAACTGGTATTTATAGAAGTAGGTATGTATTTATATTTACAGGTAACTAATCTCTAATATTCTTTAATTTTCTTATTTGATTAGCAAACAGTGGTATCAAGACAAGTGTCACGTGGCCAAGAACACTGGCATGCCGCACAGTGAGTATATTTACAGCAAGAAAATGTGATTTTCACCCATGCATAGTTCCCTCAAAATGGAACTATTTTTGTACGTACTGCAAACTCCCTCCAACTTCAGCACCCCACATACCAAATTCAAACAAGATTGGCTACCACAATCGTGAGATATGAACCTTCACTATGTATTCACATTTAGAGGGCTCGGGGTAGGGGGAGAGCATAGAAACCAGGCACACATCCACAGCCAGCTGAAGGCCGGCTGTGGGCACACACCTGGTTAACTGAAATTGATTCGTAAAAGTGTGTGCATGGGTGTGTGTGTTGTGTGTGTATGTGTTGTGTATGTATGTGTCAATGGCGGATCCAGGATGGGGCATTTGGGGCAAATGCCCCCCCTTCAAGAAATTGCATACAAGATCGAGATACTCTAATAGAGCAGTCAATTACTCTAATAAAGCAGTCACAATGTTCATGAGGCAGTGTAGCTTACCTATGAAGCTATAAATAGGATTTTATTTTACATAACAGACGTGATATATTTGGTAAAGGATAACTAGCTATTATTGTTGTGACCTTTTTTTTTTTCTTTTTTGGTCTTTAACTGTTTTTCAGCAAGGTGCAAAAAACAGTTGAAGACCAAACTCTGGATCCAAACTTTGGATCCGCCCGTGTGTGTTTTGTGTGTGTGTGTGTGTTGTGTTGTGTGTGTGTATGTGTTGTGTGTGTGTGTGTGTGTATGTGTTGTGTGTGTGTGTGTGTGTTTTGTGTGTGTGCGTGTGTGTGTGTGTTTTGTGTGTGTGTGTGTGTTGTGTTGTGTGTGTATGTGTTGTGTGTGTGTGTGTGTTTTGTGTGTGTGCGTGTGTGTGTGTGTTTTGTGTGTGTGCGTGTGTGTGAGTGTTGTGCGCGCGCGCGTGTGTGTGTGTGTGTGTGTGTGTGTGTGTGTGTGTGTGTGTGTGTGTGTGTGTGTGTGTGTGTGTGTGTGTGTGTGTGTGTGTGTGTGTGTGTGTGTGTGTGTGTGTGTGTGTGTGTGTGTGTACCTATCTACCTATGTTTGTCCCACGTGAGCAAAATTGTTAAATAGTAAAAGCAGCTTGTACGTACGTAAGAAGTAAAAGCGAAATGAAGTCTGTGTTAAACTTCAACACAAGTAAACTTTGTTCTGGGGTGGTTTCTTTTTCGCAGTCCGCGGCAACTCTCCTAGACTTTGTGAAGTACCTCTTACAGGCATTTAACAACTGGAAAACAATGGTGCAGGCCTTGTAGATTAGAATAGCCTATCACCATTAACAATTAATACCACCTTTACATCATCCAAATAATTTACCAAAAGAAATAATTGAATGCTATACCCTAGATGAGTTCGTGTATCACCTAAGTTTCTATGATCATGTATGACTATAGCGGCTGGACCAAATATTTAGATTAACAATCATATAATTTTACAATGTATTGTGTCTATTATTTGGAGTTGTACGGTTGCACCCTTCTGTGGTGTATCAGCCATGTAGCTGTCTTACACAGTAATTAAATCCAAATCCCTTTGAATTGAAAGGGTGCATGTCCCTTATGTACATGAACAAAAATGAAGAGCAGTTTTGAGGTTTAGTCGAGAGAAAAAACATGACAGTCAAACTATAAAACAGTTCGAACAGTTAGTATAATTTTCCAACAGTTGGAAACTCTGTCCACATTTTCCAATATTGGTATCATTTTCCAACAATTGGAATTATTTTCCAACAGTTGGAAATACCTTCAACAATTAACAATTAAATTATTTTCCAATAGTTTTAGAAGATACTTCTGTGCGTAACATGTTGTTAAAAGTGGTTTGTTTAACAATCGCTTCCTTAGCAGTGCATAGCAACGTAATTGAAGAATTATGAAAATTTCATGAATTACAAAATCTGAAATTACCATAAATTACTTATGCATTATTGTAAAACCCAAAACCTATTGGCTAAAATAATAACACAGTAATACATAGTTGGTAGCTGCATGGTACTTGGATTTTAAAAGTGGCACAATATCAATTTGTTTATGTGCATACTTGAGCCACTGCTATCATAGCTGTTCATTTCACTTAATTTCTACTTTATAAATGACAAGTTCTACCCAATAGAAAAAGTATATAATTTCATAGAACATTCTATGTTTCTTCTATTAGAAATCCTGGAAAAATGTGCACTCTATTAGAAAAGTAGTCAAACTCTCTGCAATACAACACTATTATAAATTATCTAGTATTAAATCAGAACCGATATTATAACCATTTTGTTATTGATCACTAATTGACATTGGTGGAACACTATACAATTGTGACCCACTAGTGCCAATTGTCATCATTATGTTCTATGCTAGCAAAACTTGTGCTGGAAGTTGTATTCTAGCATAAAAAGTACAGGAATTGCTTTGTGAAAAGTTGAGCAGCTGCAACTTATCATGTTTGCATGAAATATTGAGATACTCTAATAGAATAGTCACTGCAAAATAAAAATCCTAATGTAACTATAATAATATTATGCACTACAGATAGTAACATGATTGCTTACTTTTATTTTATTGTGTATTTACACATGAGTACATACCTTGACAGTAAGAGGCTTAGCTCCTATGTATTCAAGAACTTCTGGAGCAGCATATGTTGGAGTGGATGACTTGCGTTGAAAACCACTTGGACCAACAAGAGCTGAAATCCCCAGATCAGCTAATTTTACTAGTACACCGCCACCGTCACTGTAACAAGATTCACAATTCAAAGATGTCTCCTTTGAGAAGCAAAAGTGACCAGCTTGAGGATATTTGAATACCAGGATATTTGCTGGTTTAATATCAAAATGAACAATGCTCTTCTCAGTGTGTAGGTAAGAAAGTGCAGAAGACACCTATATAATGTAAAAGAAATTTATTAATGCAACAGCTGCATACACACAATCACACACAAATACACAAAAAAGTACATAGACATAAAAATCCACAGGCACACACAGACAGGCGCACTCATGCACATTACACAGATAGCACGTGTGCACACACAAGCACACACACACACACATGGTAAACTAAATTTAGGTGTTTTGTACTGCAAGTTTGTCCTACTGATAAAATCATGAACAAACATACTACCAACATACAAGTTCTGTATCTAAGTACCTGGAAAACAGTCTTAGCCATTGTATCTGGGCAAATCCACAAATCTGCTTGTATATACTCATCAATGATTTGATTCAGGTTGCCTTTTGGTGCCCACTCAAGTATTATTGAGAAGGACACAACACACAATCCAAGAAATTGTACAATATTAGGATGATCCACTGTTGACAATTTGTTAATCTCAACACGCATATCAGCATACATTCTGGCAAGTTCTTGGACAGAGTGATCCTCCAATTTACCATCAACAATTACAAAACATTTTAAAGCAGCATCTTTACCATGATCCTATCACATGGACATACGTAGTTAAGTACCTTTATTTTTGTGAAAAAATTCATTATTTTCATACAATTTACATGAATGACTGGTCCATTAGAGTATCTCGATCATGTGCAAAAAAAATTGAAATTAAGAAAATTTTGCATAAATGTTGCGTAAAAATCATGTAAAACGGCCAAGTACAGTACAATATTACACTGCATATAAGATAAAGTCAATACATAATGAAATAATTGTTGATTTGAATGAACAATTAGTTCACAGCTAAACAGAATTGACCATTTTACATATCATGGGGGGATTTAGCAGTTTTTAATAGCATATAACTCATCACTGTTTTGTTCAGTGTGCTCTTTTCATAAATCCAATAAATTCAATCTTTAGGCTTGCACCAATTATGTTGGCATAATTTGAACACAATAGGTTAGCAAAGCATCAAGCATTACGCCAGTAAATATAATAGGGACAATTTTGAAAAAGTGCACACTGTATTTCATATCACAAAAACATGCAATATCAACTATTTCTTGCCTGATTATTTTCACATTAGATCGAGGTACTCTAATAGAGCAGTCAGTTATTCTAACACAAATAATATATTAATGCACACCAATATACAGTCAACTCTCAAGAACTTGATTTTGAAAGCACAATAGGCTTGGTTTTGAGCACTGCTCAAAAATAAACTGTTTTATACCTGGGTCACACCTACCTGTCTCCATCATGTGTTTTAGTCACCCAATTATTGGTATGTGACCATCATCCACCTATTAATATTCAGACTGTTTTCACTTTACTTTTCATATAAAATCAACTATTTATACCCATGCCTTACACGCTTGTTTCATATAATAGTAAATTTTGGAAAATACAGTAGATTCCAATATTGCTATCCTCTAAACACAATAATCTAGAGTTCCTTGGATACATATACATGAAATTGACAAGGAGAAAACATCCTGACTGCCTGGCAGACTCCTGTAAGCGTTCGAGCGTTAATTGGATGGCTGCAGGTTCGAGGGTGCCTAGGTCCAGTCATGGATTTTTTCTCCTTTCTCCACCTTTTCAAACACACTTTCTGTAACAACTTTAAACGGGCTATAGGACCAGGTGTCCTACAGACCTTTAGCACTTCTGCTGTAAAGCCTTAATAAAAAATAATACTACGTATGTGTAGGTCTATGAACAGCACTGAAGTTTGCACAAGACTTACAGGAGCTAGCTTCATTTTGTACACTGCTCCAAATGCACCCTTCTCAACTGGCTTATCCACTGTTTTTGCACAAATCTTCTTTGCAATAACATCTTCAAACATCTATGAGCATTGTGAATATACAAATGTAATAATACCATATCTATACCGCAGTAAAGATCAGCCCATCATAATTTTCTAAATGCAATGCACTATACTTGCACATAACAAAGCTTACTATATACTCTGTTAGTGAGATTGTAATTGTCCAAATGCAGCAAAGTTATTGCTTGTAATGTGTTAGAGTTATTAGCAAAATAGGAACATCATTTAATTATTTTACACAGTGCTAAACAGAGAGTACTGATTAATATCTTTTAAAAAAATCAACACCATTACCTGCACGCAACAAGTTAATAATTAATGTGGGAATTGTAGAATGATGCCACATATGTCCCAGATACTACACATCACAAACCTTCTCTCAGTTGCAAACACAATGAATTACTTTCCTGGTCAAAAGAAAGGCCTGCATTAGAATTTTCTTGCGAACATGATGAAAGGCGTCACACTTGATTGTACCCTTATCAAATGACAATCATAGGGTTATGAGGAATGACCGTTGATGAAGTTTAGAAAACAATTCAATGAAATTTGAAATATGTAACAGTTAAACTAATAACTACATACTTACGTACTAGAGCAACGATGTTCTGAAATGAATTTATCCTAATTTTTGCTCTATAGTTGGTTCACATTCACTTGGTCCCCTGTCAAAATCAAAGAGGAGAACATCTGTTAATGGTTTTGTACTGGAACAAGTATGGTTTTATGCTGTAGAATTGTTTGTGCAACTGAATTATCCACACCAAATGTAAGGGATATTTTTAAAGCTTCTAAAGCCTAATTCTTCTTGCACTAATCAAAACAGTTCCAGTGTTTAAATGGTTTTACAGAACCACTAAATGTTTGGGAAGCTGGCCCAAGTAACAGGAGTTATTAATGAAATAAGGGACAAGGTGAATATGAACTGACTATAGGATGTTTCGGGTATTACTTAACACTTAAAATTGTGTTGGTATTACTGCAAGTGCATAAAATATAGTTTGTTAAGAAGAATTAAGATGATACTTGTGATACTAAAATTACAACATACCAAGTCTGGAGTAAGATACACCAGTTTAATTTCATTATGACTAGGACAGAAGACTGTACCACACTCCTGTACTTTCAAAATGCAAAACTGAATGTCAAAACCATATGAATTTGCTCTAGGAGCTGCAGCATTCCTATTAACATGAATTGACCTGATGGACTGTTGGATCCAGCCATGTAAAGTGTTAGCTCTTACACGTTGGTCAGTTATAGTGATGACATTGTCATTGTCAGAATCTGGTACTTGTTTGTCACCATAGCAATATGGACAAATTGCTAACTGACAAAAATAAGAATCAGAATAAATTCCTTGTTCAGAGCATCCATCAAACATTTCTGTGCACAGCTCATTAAGAATGTCTAAAACATGAGAAAAAACTTGAGGACCTAAGTTAAGGGAAGAATGAGTGTTACCATTTTCTTCAATACTTGAATGAACCAAATAGTCAGGAACATTTACTTCCAGTCCATCATTTTTAGCTCCCTTTCTGTCTTTCCATTCATCTTCATATTGAAACAGCGTTGTTGAAATCTTGTCCACGGTAATGGAAAGGGGTTCTCTTTGATGATCATCTGTACCCGATTTGTATAGCCCATTGACACAAAGCAGGACATTATTATTTCCAAAAGTAAGAGTAATTCCGTTACTCCAATACAACCATCTACATTGGTTATTGCAGACCACCGCATCACCTGAATTGTTTAGTTTATCAATCTTCATTCCAGGAATGCAGTTGTTTAAAATAATACGATAGAAGCTCTCTGCAGAGGCTATAAATCGAGGAATAAGTTTTCGCCAAAAGGTTTCTGGCACATGATATGCAAGGAACAGCCTTCGGTAGCACATACCAGTTGGATGAAGATTAATGCATTTGTGTGTTGATTTTACACAATCAGCAACTGGTAATACTGTAGTCCCATCCATGCATTGCTTCTCCTTAATATAGCATGAAATTGTAGCGCGGGGAAAATTGCAATTTACACTGGAGTACAGTTTATTTTTTGGGTTGGTCTTCAAGGCAGATGGTAACAAAAATGTATGTGAGTCCAATGATACTGCAATTTCAAATTTACACAATAGTCTATAAATTGCTTCAAAATATTTTGTGGGTACCCCACAATCATCTAAAACCTGCTGAACCTGGTACAAGTTCACCTTGCCATCATCACTAATGGCTACAAAAATAACAAAACAGTAAAAATGTACAAAAATTACAATGCCCTAAACACTGGACGGGATCATTAACAACATTTGGTTGTAATTAGAGACTGTACTTTACATTAAACATTAAATGAACACATTAAACTCAGAGACAGTTATATAAGTTGTCCAGGTATACATATCAGACAATAACTTGGAATTGTGTTATACAATGCCATTTACAAATGGTCTGATGGCATATAAATACACAAACACTACAGTCCTACTAAAAATGTGTATTCGTGGCCATCAACATGACCACACAATCCTTGGGGTTCTTTCATTGATCTCATAGGTGGCTCCAGGAATTTTGGTGGCTGGTTTCCAGAATCCAGAATTCCTGTTGCATGCACCCTCACAGTATGCAAGCATGCTAAATCTAGGGGGTCTGAGTGGTATACTCCCTGAGGAAACCTTTGAAAATTATGTAGTCTAAAATTTAATCCAGTAGTAGTTTTC
This sequence comes from Dysidea avara, assembly GCF_963678975.1. Classification (NCBI taxonomy): domain Eukaryota; kingdom Metazoa; phylum Porifera; class Demospongiae; order Dictyoceratida; family Dysideidae; genus Dysidea; species Dysidea avara. The sequence continues at coordinate 8,529,957 of NC_089280.1, forward strand.
ATCAAAGTCTTTACAAGTTGATATTCTCTTAGAATCATTTTCTCATCATCTGTGAAGAACTTACTAACATATAGGCTGCTTGTGCTTGCTTCTGCTAAGACAGTATCAGAGATGATGTAGCAGGCCAAACAGCAATTGAGGGGCTTTGGCAATGAAATTTGTACATTAATTAAAGTTAGACAATTCATATTGTACAACATACATGAATGTGAGTGCCATTATGGAGGGTCTGGGGATATGCTCCAAGAAATATTTCAATTTTAAACATGACAGAACTATTTTCATTCTGTTGATACAAGTAAGTTTAACAGCTACATACAGATTTTTAAAAATTACATGTGACTGTTTTATTAGGGTAGCTAACTGCTCTATTAGAGTATCTTGGTTGGGTGAGAGGAGGGCCTGCTCCTCCTCCCCCTCCTTCCCATTTTCACTGCATATGTGTAGTATTATTAGAAACTAGTATACATAATAACTCAATGAACAAAATAATTAAAGGTGGCTTGCTAGGTGCTAATTTTATAGTTGAAATACCCTGGAGCTGCCCCCAAAGCTTACTGGGAATGATCTTTTGTTTTGTATATCATGTACATATAAATACCTACTGCATGGGAACAAGTGAGTATATGGTTGAGTCATGTGACATACTAATGCGTGTAATGCCTAAGTTTTACTTTCAGGCTAATAGCCTGTGGCTGGTACTACTGCAGTATAATCAATCACCCAAGCCAGTTAAGGCAAATTGTCCACACCATGCCGGGTGACCAATACCACAGCCAGTAAGAGTCCACCCACTAGATTCATTTTATAAACAAGGTATATATGGCTAATATACACCTGGTGGCTCGTTTGAAGTTTCTGGAGATCATGTTTAGACTACAAAAACTTTGATACTGAAATTTGATGGCTGAAATCCTGTAGTGCCATGTTCATGTCCTATAGACTAGTATAGAGACCACACTCTGAGGCAATATGAAACACAGCAATTATGTGCCTGTAACATTGGCAATGCATGGGCATTTATACAGATAGTAACAGCATTACTAAATTACAGAGAGGTTTAATGAGCTCTTTTGTACTAATTAGTACTACATTTCTTGTTTACAAGCAGCTGTCAAGGTACAACATTGAGTTGTACGTAGTCCAATTAGTTATACTTCAAAACATATAACATGGCAAAATATGCACCTGTAACATTGGCAACATGTGGGCATTTAAATGGATAGCAACAGCGACACTGAATTAGAGGCAGGTGTAGAGTACTTGTATCAACTAATTGACTATACATTTCTGGTTAACAGACAGCTGTCAACTCAAGGTGTACAATAACAAGTTGTAGTCTAAATAAGTTAGACATCAAGAACTATGGGTCCTACACGATTTAGAAAACCCTCAGGCCCTTAGGTGCTACAGCCCAGGACTTCCAAGTTTTCTAAATCCTGTAGAATCCTGGTACTTGATGTCAAACTATTATATACAAGTTTGCTATAATTTGTAATGTACACAAACCAATTAAGAGTCACTTACTATCAATTTTACAACTGGCAAGTAATGGAGATGTGCACACTCTGCAGAGCAGACCATACAACCAGTGTGGATCAATGAAGTAGCAGTCAGTTAGACCAGGATAATCAAAATACAAAATAGTGCCTAAAAAGGGGGTGAAAGTTGTAAAAATGTTAAACAACACATTTTCTGAATTATAAAATTTAATTTCAAATTGCTTACCATTTTGCTTCATGTACTTAACAGCAACAGCAAGGTCTCGTTCATCTCTGAAAATACTTTTAGCATCTTGTTTCTTCAATGAAACCATTCTAAATAAACATTTGCCACTTATATACATACGTAAGAACTGTCACATAACCGCAAAAACCAGGGGAAATAACTAGTTACAGTACTGTTAGAAAACACAAGCACATCTCTGTAGATCACTAGAATGTCACTGGCCATGGACTATAACATGAAATTTAAGATAAATATAACCCTGTATATTGTCTAACCCTGTATATTAAGTCAATACGTGTCTCAAATTAATTGTTGTAAAGAATTTTGAGTTACTCGAAATTACTGAGGCTGTCTACTGGGCTTACCATGTGGCTTTGTTTTTGCCAGTAAGTCTATAGGGTGACAAGTATGTTATATGGTTCTATAGATTTCTATAGATAAAAATACATATAAAATTAGTATTTGCAATCTCTAATTTGATCCTGCCATTTGAAACACCACTAAAAACTGTTACATGGTATGCATACTTACTTGGGGTTACGTCTACATATAAACTGCAACAAAATCATTGTACTTACTCCATTATTTGTTCCCATGACTGTATTGGTGGATCATCACCTTGGTGTTGTCTGATCTGTACCACCTTCTTTGATATCAATTGTTGTAGCTTGAAATAAGCAATTGGCACTTTTATTTCTTTAAGCATCTTGTAAAATTTCTTAAAGCCTAAAAAATTTAAATATAAATTATATCAATACATGCATACATATCAAGACACACGGTAGTGTGTCGTGCGGCCCAAGAAGCCGGCGCGTAATACCCGTGAGTATACTGACAGGAAGAAAGAAAACGCAATTTTCGAACCTCCGTAGCTCTGTGCTGCCTTGATGAAACAAGACGGTTTTTGCTGTGGACACTCCCTCCACCTTCAGCACTCCACATTCCAACTTTGAGCGAAATCGCTTCAAGCGTTCCCGAGATATGCGACTTCAAAAATTGGCTTAGTTTCTTCGTTTTTTTCTTCTTATTCTTCTTCCTCTTTTCGCACACTTACAAAAACTGCTATAAAACGCGAACTCTATATCCGATTGCCTTGCAATTTGGCACACAGAAGGGGGGTATAAAGGCGCATCTCTGTACCAATGTTGGCTAGGATATGATAAACAAGAAAAGAGTTATGATCGATTATTCACGAAAAATAACACCAATATGTTGTCACGCCTACAGGGTAAACCGCGTATGGGAAGAAGCTGAAAATCGGAGGGTGAATAGGTTAACTATTGAACCTCAAACCTTTTGTGGTTTGAAAGAAATCGAGCTAAAAACCAGGAAGATACAACGAAAAAACCAACAGTGTGTAACAATTATGCAATCGAGATTAGCTAATAAAAACGACTACTTGCCACTCCTACCAGATAAACCGCTAGGGCGAATGCTTTGAAAATCGCTGTATAGAAGGAGTAATCATCTTAGAAAGGCTCTTCAATGGTGTAGAAGTATCAGACTTAAAGCCACTGAGTTATAACACGAAATCCAACTTGGTGCAGCAAATGCGAGATCGAGATACTCTAATAGAGCAGTCATCCTAATAGAGCAGTCACCCTGAAGAGAATTCAAGAGATCAGCTAGAAACAAGTAACCTGTATAGAGATCAGCTAGAAACAAGTCACCCTGTAGAGAGATCAGCTACAAACAATTCACCTTGTAGAGAGATCAGCTAGAAAAATTTACCTTGTAGGGAGTTCATGCAACTATGGAAAGGGATAGTTCATGATCAGCTAGAAGAAATCACCTTGTAGAGTTCAGCTACAAAGAAACTACCATGTAGAGAGTTTAGCTGCAAACAAATCACCTGTAGAGAGTTCAACTACAAACAAACCGCCCTGTAGAGAGATCAATAGAAGAAGTTACCTTGTAGAGAGTTCAGCTACAAAGAAACCATCATGTAGAGAGTTTAGCTGCAAACAAATCACCTGTAGAGAGTTCAGCTACAAACAAATCTCCCTGTAGAGAGATCAGCCAGAAGAAGTTTCCTTGTAGAGAGTTCAGCTACAAACAAATCACCCTGTAGAGAGATCAGCTAGAAGAAGTCACCTTGCAGAGAGTTCAGTTACAAAGAAACCATCATGTAGAAAGTTCAGCTACAAACTAGTGACCTTGTAGAGACATCAGCTAAAAGAAGTTACCTTATAGAGAGTTCAGCTACAGAGAAACTATCATGTAGAGAGTTCAGCTGCAAACAAATCACATGTCAAGAGTTCAGCTACAAGCAAATCTCCCTGTAGAGAGATCAGCTAGACGAAGTTTCCTTGTAGAGAGTTCAGCTACAAACAAATCACCCTGTAGAAAGATCAGCTAGAAGAAATTACCTTGTAGAGAGTTCAGCTACAAAGAAACCATCATGTAGAGAGTTCAGCTGCAAACATAACTCCTGTAGAGAGTTCAGCTACAAACAAATCTCTCTGTAGAGAGATCAGCTAGAAGAAGTTTCCTTGTAGAGAGTTCAGCTACAAACAAATCACCCTCTAGAAAGATCAGCTAGAAGAAGTCACCTTGTAGAGAGTTCAGTTACAAAGAAACCACCATATAGAGAGTTCAGCTACAAACTAGTGACCTTGTAGAGACATCAGTTACCTTGTAGAGAGTTCAGTTACAAAGAAACCATCATGTAGAGAGTTCAGCTGCAAACAAATCACCTGTAGAGAGTTCAGCTACAAACAAATCTCCCTGTAGAGAGATCAGTTAGAAGAAGTATCCTTGTAGAGGGTTCAGCTACAAACAAATCACCCTGTAGAAAGATCAGCTAGAAGGAGTCACCTTGTAGAGAGTTCAGTTACAAAGAAATCATCATATAGAGAGTTCAGCTACAAACTAGTGACCTTGTAGAGACATCAGCTAAAAGAAATTACCTTGTAGAGAGTTCAGCTACAAAGAACCATCATGTAGAGAGTTCAGCTGCAAAGAAATCACCTGTAGAGAGTTCAGCTATAAACAAATCACCCTGTATAGAGATCAACTAGAAGAAATTACCTTTTAGAGAGTTCAGTTACAAAGAAACCACCATGTAGAGAGTTCAGCTTCAAAGAAATCACCCTGTAGAAAATTCAGCCACAAACAAATTGCTCTGTAGAAAGATCAGTTAGAAGAAGTTACCTTGTAGAGAGTTCAGCTACAAAGAAACCATTCTGTAAAGAGCTCAGCTGCAAACAAATCACCTGTACAGAATTCAGCTACAAACAAATCACCCTGTGGAGAGATCAGCTAGAAGAGGTTACCTTGTAGATAGTTCAGCTACAAACAAATCACCCTGTAGAGAGATCAGCTAGAAGAAGTTACCTTGTAGATTGTTCAGCTACTAACAATTCACCCTGTAGAGAGGGCAGCAAGAAGTAAGTCACCTTGTAGAGTGTTCAGTTACAAAGAAACCACCATGGAGAGGTCTGTAATAAATATATGTATTATATATATAATTTGTACATTTACTGATAAAATCAGATATTTAAAGTAGATCTGCTTCATCTTTTCTTCTTCCTGTGGTAAAGAAAAAAAAGACAGGTTAAAAAAGTCCCAAAGCCGGCCTATGGTATACAAATACAAAAAGAAATGAAATCTAATCCAAAACAGCCAAGCTGTAAAAAAAACAGTGCGGCTCTCAAAAAGGCTATGGTGAAAAAAGATGTGAAATCCAAGGTGGCGGCCAAGAAATGGCTGTGATGGTAGGTTAATGGTAAAAATTTTAATAACGGCAATTTAGGTGATTTTTTTGCCAAGACCAAGCGGCACAAAAATTCACCTGAATTGTCGTTATTAAAATTTTTACCATTAACCTACCATCACAGCCATTTCTTGGCCGCCACCTTGGATTTCACATCTTTTTTCACCATAGCCTTTTTGAGGGCCGCACTGTTTTTTTACAGCTTGGCTGTTTTGGATTAGATATATTTTTCAGGAAGGTATTTGAATGCCATGTAGCACTGCTATGGAAGACATTGGAGGAATATCAAATTATATATCCCTCCCAGGCGGGAGCATATTTTATAGTTGTAACATGGGCACTCGTGATTTGCCTGATATGTATGCCCAAAGCCCGAGGGCTGTAGGCATACATATTAGGAAAATCACGAGTGCCCATGTTACAGCTAATATGTAATACTTTTCTTCAGGCTGATAGCCTTGATACCAATATGAGTGTAACCACTGGATTCGTTTTATATGCGTGCCTGAAAGATTCAGTTATGGTTAGGCAGCAAGTAACGTTGTAGCTACAATTGTTATAATAAACGGACGAATCCTACCGATATCACAGAAAAGTCAAGCAGGGAATATTTCAGGGAATTTACAAGTGTTTTAATGCTTTCGCATTGTTTAAAGACTAATCACAATGTATATTAAAGACCTAAAGGGGTAAGCTTCATTACAGAGTGGTTAACTTGTGTCATCTGTAATGTGGGCATGTCCGCATTCAAAAACATGCTGAAACACTTGTGAATGCACTGTAAGACTAGTTCTCACAGTAAAATTTCCCAACTTGTAGAACAGCAAGGATATTGAAACACCTTCATTTGAGTGCTTCTTGTGGCAACACTTCAATTTGTAGCAATCATCACGTGAGTATATATTAATTTCCCACAATCGATTTCGGTCTGAGCTTGTATAAAACAAACAAACTACCTCATCCACATCAAGGCCATGCTTGCGTTGATGAAAGTGGCTTGCTCTTTTAGAAGTGTAACCACTTTCCCGCGATACATATTTCGATGTACACTGGTGTACATTTAGATGTCTCCCTGTGAAGAGGTATACATAGCAAATGTATCCGTTGATCTGAGGTGTCAAAGCGTTACATATATACACTACCTCCTCCATTTCTCATTAATGCACTAGGCATTCATCAGATTTCTTTGATGAAACTTCGTCATCTCCTCTGCTATAAAATAGTGACACTTTACAGGATTGATTGTGGGTTTAGTTTTGTAAATAATGTAAAACCAGAGTTAAGGTGTGAACTTGGAAAGGAAGATAGGGAATTGTTTTAGTGAATGATGAAGGTCGCAGGTTAGTTTATATTTTCATTGATAATAGACAACTGGTGTAATGTCATGCATAGCAAAGGTTGTGGTGCTTAATCGATTTAGCTATTAGTTTGGTGAACATTTACATTCACGACTTTTTATGCATGGCTAGTAAAGTAAGTACTTTGGTGCACTTAAAACATCATTATGAGCTTGTGTTTTGACTTTCTGTGTTTAATTTCACACCCACAATCGAAGCTTTTTTGTCAATACACTTACATTTGGCCTCAGAGTAACAACCTGTAGTTTATCTTTCGTAGGTTATCCACAACCAAAATTCACATGACCTAATCATGCAGTACAGTAGAACTGTATAGTAGGGATCATGGAGGTTGGGTTTTCTTTCCCTTCAATATCACCCAAAAACAGCCTCACTTTCCCTTCAAAACAACTTGGCGGTATTGATTAACCATATCCGAGGAACCTCGAATGTTTCAAAAAGTTTCTATGAAATTTTAATTTTTTTTCTATTTAACTGACTAACTGTTGCCTTCAGCCAAGCACAGCTTGACTATGGTTAATGCTATGGACTTGATTTCTTCACTGTTTGATGTTGCTTCATGTGCTTATTTGCCAACCGCATCAGCTACAGTGCATGCATCATGGACTTACCTTTGTCCTCCTTTGTGTCCTATTTCTTCTCCACTGCCTCAAAGTTGTTGATTTACAGTAACATGTGGTGGCTTCAATGCAAACTGGCTGTCACAAGAATTGTCCATAATTTCTGTAGTAATTGGATTGATTACAGAGGCCCTTCTCATACTGTTCTTTGTTTGTAACACTGTGTAACAAGTAGAGCATACCTGAAACAAAGCCGTTAATTGATAGACAGGGCGCATGTTTTATCGCAACAATTTCTGTAGTGACTGGATCATTGATTGCAGAGGCATTTCTTGCACAGTTCTTCATTTGTAATGGTGGAGCAAAGCTGGAACGAAGCAAAACAGCAATAACGCTTTCCTGTAATTGATAGTCAGGGAACGCATTAACATCCTTTCCTTTGATGCAGTATGTGTGGTTCAGCAGTGATTGTTGCAAAAAGTAAACAAACAAGTAGAACGAAAAATTACAAATTTTATATTTGAGTAGGATTCATAGAAATCAAAAGCTAGGAAACAAGGGAGGTTATCTACACCTGCTATACTAGTGGTCGCTTGTTTCCTTGCTCTCTATCTCTATGATCCCTACTCAAATATAAAAATATATATTTTTCCTTCTACTTATACAAATACATGCATATGCAGTATTCCATACTTGCAGGTGAGTCACCCAAGCAGAATACATGGCACTTGTGATTTGCCTGATATATATGTACTCAGGCCTGCCGCCCTCGTGCTTGTGCATATACACCGGGCAAATCACTCTTGCCAATGTTACAACTATTACATAAATTTCACCAACCTAGTGATATGTTAAATTCACAGGCAGTATCATAGAGACAAGTGTTGAGTTTCCTGATATCCTGCTTCAGTTTGGATGTTGATACAAACAATATGTCAACAATAGATGGGTAATATTTCCTGTCATTATACATCCTTCGTATTTCTGTATTCAAAAGTTTCTTCAGGTGATCACCAATGCTACTACTGTGACATCCAACAATCACCACTGAAACACAATTGGTTCTGTCCTATATAACAATTTAAAGACATGCAATCATCATTTTGATGAGAGAACTGAACTATTTGTACACATTTCTGTACAACCTACATAATAGTTTGCAGATTTTATCAAGTCAAAATTGCATCATCCAAAAATTTGTCTTCAATAATTATAATTATGTGATGGTATTTTACATTTTCAGCATATTAAACAACAGTATGAAAGGCATGTGAAAGTGTGAAGCCAAAACCTTCAATAAATCTAGAGGCATTTCCTTTACTGCTCACAATATTTGTGCTTAGTACCATAAAATAGTTAGACTTGTGATGGGTATATATATGCAACTGCTACAATTTCCTCAAAATTATTATTGAAGTGGATACACTTGTTTATTTCTTTGTTCTTAACGTAGGGTGATAGTACGAATGGTGTAACTTCTTAGCACTCATACCTTAATTCTCAACAGCCAGTTTCTTAGCTTAAAAATACCATGATCCTGATCTGTGGTGATTTGCCAGCACAACACATACAGTGCATTGTCAGTAAGGAAACACTGAATGGCTGAAATGTAGTTGCTCTAATGAAGAAAAAAAAACATGCATATGATTAATTCAATACACTCATCGCAATCATCATCACCGACCTGGTTCATAAAGTTCCATACACTGAAGCTGATTGTTACCTCAGACTTTGCTTTGGTAAAGCACCATATGGTCTTGTCCACCACAAGTATGGACAGATCTATATCAACGTTAATCATACTTATACCATACCAAAAAACATGAACATTTAGTAACATATATTATGCATATGAAAAGCATATATTATAACAGTACTTACTTCTTGACTGAAACCTTTCATTGGTTAACAATGATATCAAATCAATATCCTCGTCACCAACAAATGCAAGCTTGAGTGTAGGTGAGATTGAAGAACTACACAAAATGAATAAGTACAAAATTATACAGTATACTAACAACTTTTGTAATAGTTAGACACTCGTAATAAGTGTCTTCAAGGATATAAAAACCTGAGGTGATGCCAATGATTACCAAGATGCCTCGAAGATGCCTATTACGAGTGTCTAAGTATTTTAGACAATGGCGTAGAAGCAGTGAGTTAGTATAGAGAGTTACCATTGTAAACACGAGGTTATTTTAGCGAGCAAAAGATGTGAGGTCGCACAAGCCATGGAGCATGAAAAAAAAGTTTGTAAGGTTGATAAAAAGTGTGTTTGAGGCTTATAGATACATGTGAATGGTAGTGAATGTGAATAGCCAGTGCCAACATGGCTGTCTAGGTCTACAGAGAACGTTTTAATATGGCGAAGGCCACAAACTGAGTTAATGACTTTTGTGATTAACCAGCTATACACCACTCCTTACTGAGCTAGCCACAGATAACAGTGTACTTGAGTGTAATTTCTTTCTTTACATCATTTCTCTTGGTGTTTAATGATGTGCTAAATACTAATTGTACAATTACATTACTGTAAGCCACATTATAGTTGTAAACAACCGTCCTATTGAGCCCAGTTGATACCAGGTATTGAGCCCATTTCCATCTGATACCAAGTTTCTTCGTAAATAAGAGGCCTCCACACATCGAAGGAAACGCTGCATGCCATTGTCTAAACTAAAAATTATACAATAACAACCATCTTGATTATGTTATTAAATCAACACACACAGTGTGGCCAAGTAAAACCTGTGAAACCAAGAAAATGCCATTTTCTTAGCTTGATAGTACCTAAAAATATGATTGTTTGCTGTAGGACACCTCCCAATCCACCATTTATTTGAATTCAACCAGCCATCACTGAAATACGCACCTACAAAATTCATCTTATTTTCTTCGTATAGTTTTCTTATTCTCCTTTTTCTTTTCGCAACCTTTCAGAAATATCATAAACTCACACATGCTTTGGTCAATGTACTTCAGATTTGGGAGGGCAGTAAGAGTATAATACTGCACATTTATTTTTGTACAGATCAGATGAAGAACGAGGGGGCTATGCACGCTTTTGTCAAAAAATACAAAAGTGATTTGTTGTTGCATTCACAATAGACTTGTGGGGATTATACTCAAAATTTTCATTATTGTTCTATTCTGAATTTCTTTTAAAAACTTATCATTATGCTTTTTATTATCCTCAAAAACAATCATTATTCCCAAAATTATTTTAAAACTTCTTCTTCGCTTTAGTAATTAAATTGTACATTAAGACTTTGAAACAGTAAAAAGTACTAAATCTAGCTGTGTCAATTCATCAGAAAAGCTTATTTGCTAGCAATATGCTTAGTTACTAATTTAATAAGTAATGAAATATTCCTTCCCAATCTTTCTATTGGAGTAATGACTGCTCTATTAGAGTATCTCGATCTTAATTTATTTTTATGCCATTTATGCTCTAAAATTGCATCAAAATGCTCGAATAATGCTCAATTCTTTAATTTACAGGGTAAACCACATGATGGAGAATAACTTGAAAATCAGTCTGTACATGAGGTAACTATCATAGTGCAAATCATTTGTTATTTGAAAGAAATTCATTTGATGGTCATGGAGTTATAACAGAAATGCCAACCACATGTAACCAGTGTGCAATCTAGAACAATTTGTTGGTACTCTTACCAGACAAACCACTGAAGGCAATTAGCTGAAAATGAATGTGGAATAATAAGACCTTTCCAGTTATTGAAAAAAAGTAGGATTAAATTGTGTTATATGAAAATCAACAACGTCTAATCAGTGCACAGTCGAGATACTCTAACAGTTCAATTACCCTATTAAAGCATTCAGCTACATTACAAGCAACTGGGCAAAGTGAGCTAACCCAGTAAAAGTGCAGCTATGTCAAACACCCTATAGGAAGTTCAGCTACATTACAAGTCTTCCTGTAGAGAATTCAGCAATGCAACATGTTACCCAGGCTACACTTAAAGCTACCCAACACAGAGTTCAGCTACTTTCATATCACCCTGTAGAGAGTTCCGCTAGTTTCAAGTCACCCAGTAGAGAGTTCAGCTACATAAGTCACTCATTAGAGAGTTCAATTATGTAACAATTGTAGAGAGTTTACCTACATTACAAGTCACTCAGTAGAGAGTTCAGCTACATTACAAGTCTTCCTGTAGAGAGTTCAATTACATAACAAATCACCCAGTAAAGACTACAGCTACAATACCAGTAGAGAATTCAGCTACTTAATAAGTCTCTATGTAGATATAAATTACAAGTCACTCAGTAGAGAGTTCAGCTACATTACAAGTCTCCCTGTAGAGAGTTCGTAATGAACTACAAACAAGTCATTCTATAGAGAGATCTACAGGAACTATAATTACAAGTTGCCCTTTGTTACACGATAATATTGTATTGCAACAACTAAATCATTTGAATTAATTTGTTTCTCTTCTTCCTACAATAAAATTATAAAGTCAGTCACGCAAAGCCAACATTTTGGGACAAAATAATATCTATACCTGAGCTGTGAAAAAAGGCTGCAATCCCCAAAAAGGACAGTGGTACTGATTTCAAGTCATTCCTTTAGCCGGTTTACTCTGCAAGGGTGACTAAAAATTGGTCTTTTGTGTAAATAATCCCCCAAAACTCTGAATATTCATACCAGAATTGGTACGTGAATTAACCTTATTAGGTCTTTAATGTACATCAAATTTCAGGCAACTGAGTTGTGTATTTGCATTTTGTACAGGTTTTGTAAAGTAAAATTAGGACATAGAAAAACTAAAAAATTAAGCCTAATTTTGAATACTTGTATTTCATGAATGCAAAAAGGTATTCTATTGGAAATTTTGGAATGTGAGATGCCAATGGTGGCTGGCAGCCATAAAGCAAAACTTGTGTGCTTTAGAGAAGGGACCATGAAGCTATAGATGCATGCATGAAACGTGAAAAAGTGATTTCTTTCATCCTTTCAATATACCCGCAGAGTGACACACTGGCTTTCTTGGCTGCATGACACACTACCAGGTGTCTTGATGTTTCTGGTCCTAAAATACAAACTTGTAAAAATGTTCTACTACAAGGCGATTTGTTTCAGATAGTACTGTGTGCATACAAACAGTTAACACAATACAGCACATTCAACTAACTGTTCTTGCCGTAGGATTATAAGCTTGTCTTGAATATTCTTGAATACTTCCAGTTCATTAACAATAGGATCTTGCACACCATTGTAATTTAAACTGAACAGCTTTTCTAAGTTGGAAATCTCATGAGGAATCTTAAGCTGTGCATTATAGCTGATATCCAGATCAGTCAACTCTTGTAAATCGACAAGACGTTCAGGTGTTTGTTCTAAATTACAATTTGATATATAAAGCCTTTTCAACGTTGGGAAGAAAACATGATCGTTCTTCATTTCTTTATCACAGATCGTCAAACTACCGAGGCTAACATTGTTGGATAGCCTTAGTGAACTGAGTAAACGCAAGTCCTTGTGTTCCATGCAAGTACTTTTTCCAGCAAGTTGAACATCAGTGCAAAAGAGCTCATGTTTGCTATACTGCAACAAATTGTTACTAATGTCTAATTCCTTAAGGGGAATAGGAAACTCGTTTAT